>NC_043766.1:7578401-7878401 GCF_902148845.1 Salarias fasciatus | reverse complement strand
CAGTGGGGTCAGACACGTAAGGCAGAGCATAATATGGCAAGAACTCTGCTGTCTGGCTCAGTGCTGCCCCACGAGTCTTGAAATATTTCTTCAAGCTTGAAATTCTCTCCGAAAAGTCAGCATCATTCTGCAGGCAGATTTAGGATTTTCAGTGAAATTTGTCATTTCAAATCGACAAAATAAATCATTCAAGAGCACAGTAATTCTTTAAAAATGTATGTTGGTGTCCAGAGAAAGAGAGAGAGTGAGACCGAGAGAGAGAGAGAGAGAGAGAGAGAGAGAGAGAGAGAGAGAGAGCACCATGGTGACCCTTAGTGGACATTTTCAGAAACTGCATTCCATACAGACAAAAAAAGCTCAGAGGCACATACCTTTTTAACAGCTTTCCACCTTAGAGGAACGATAGTGAAGTGGATATGGAGGTAGAACTCCAGACTGAGAGCATTCACATCTCTCTCCACTATGCCAACAGGAATATGCTCTGTCCAGACTTTAAAGAAAGCATCTTGGTCTCCATTATCAAAACAGTCAATTAGACTGGTCTAGAAACAAACAAACAAACAAACAAACACAAACTGCACTTAAAGAATACTCAGTTGGAGATCAGTATTTATTTAGGGTTAATGTTAACGGAAACGCAGAACTGCCACAATAAAGAAATACATTTATGAGCTGTATCTCTTTATAACGAGATAATAATAATAATAATAATAATAATAATAATAATAATAATAATAATAATAATAATAATAATGACAATGTATTTATTTCTACAATTTACAAGGTCCCTCAATGATGTGGGAATCTTCACACGTTGTACTTATTCACCTTCACTGCTATTGTTTTACACCACAAAGCAAGTTAATGGGGTAAACGAAATGTTTCATTTATTTTCTGGGCTGACAACGGGAAATGAAAATGGACATGTAGGAAACAGGTCTGAAAACAAGTGTATATTTACCATAACGCCATGAAGAGGTTTCTCTTGCTTTATGACAGCTTTGCATTTGCGCTCCTCGTTGAAAGTGGTAACGACACTGTCATATCCCGCAAAGCTCAGGTACTGCAAAAGAGAGACGAGAGGAGATCGAGCAAACACTGCAGGAATACATGCAATTGCCTTGGCAAATCTATTGATATCGCACAACATACAGTTCACTGTAGAAACGTGCTGCCTCGAGGTGCTCAATGCATTCTTTACCTCTATGATCATTGCCAATAGATCTTCATCAGCGGAGCAGGCGTCCCCCATCCTGACCTCCTCCGCGGAGCTCATCCCCGGGTCCAAAACTTTTAAAGCCCCCGTTCTAAAACTGATCACTCTTACCTTGATGGCTCGACATTACAGTAATCTCTCATCCTCGGAAGGCGTCAGTCCGCAACTGAAACGCAAATTATTGAGGAGAGAAGGAAAAAGAAAGAAAGAAAGAAAAAACAAACGCTGACAACAATAAAGGATGCGGCAGCTAATGTTGGGCTTAGAGCGACAGAGCAACAGGACGCTGGAGAGAGCGGGTCGGAAAGCAGAGGAGAGTGTCGCAAAATATGTACCTCTGTAGGCACACTTCGTTCTGCTCGGTTTTACTCAAAAACGAGGGAGGATGTACTGAAGCGTTTTTACAACTTTAAAGCAGATTATTTCGATGGTCAACCATAAAGTACGGTGTTGTTTTAGCAACTATAATGCACACTAAAGGCAGACACACAGCCGCGTTTTAAATATCAATATATATTTAAAAATGGCAAAGTGAAAACGCTGTTTTTTGTAGATTAAAAATTATAATAGTAGTTGTTTTAATAATAGTGATAAGTTAACAATAATAATAATGATGACAAAAATAAGGCTTGCCCCGGAAGTAGTTGTACGTCAGAGCACGTTGTTCCTGCGCGGCACCGAAGCATGCCTCCGCTTTCAATGAGTGCACTTTCAGTGGATTAATATTGGAAAAATCTCCATTAAGCAGTCGTGTACCCGGGTGGGAGTCGACGGCTTTGTGCTGGCACTTTAAAATACGCTTCTCGTCCTATTTGAGGTAAGGTCTAAAAAGTGTCTGTATGGGGCGCTAAACCCAATAGCTTTGCTGAATGAGGTTCAGTGTTGGTGGTAAACTTGTCGCTGTCTGCTTATGGCTGATTACACTGTGCAACTGTGAAAACCTTGGTATGGAAGCAGACTCTTGTTAGTTACAAACGTTGTTTGCTATAATCTCAACATGGGAAAGTTTTGATTACCATACTCCAGATTGTACAAGTCCTACCCCCTTGAACACACACACACACACACACACACACACACACACACACACACATTATAATGCACAGTATAATGTTTTCTTCTTTTTTTAAATGTACCAGGGAAATAGATCATTCCATAGACAAATATGGCTGGAATCCTGTTTGAGGATATATTTGATGTGAAAGACATCGACCCAGATGGCAAAAAGTTTGACAGAGGTAAGTGAAAGAAGTTTCACTTCTTCTTACACACCTTCAGACACGTTAAACTACATATGGTATATGTTTATTTCTGTTTGTGAATGTCCAGATATGTGTATTGCATTTGATATAGATGTAGTTTGTGTGCATGTATATTAAAAAAAAATGCGAATGGTGTATGTGTGTGTGGACATAGAATGATTAATGTTAGTGTGAATAAATTTTCTTTTGTGCTTGCTTTTTGTATGCTTTTATTTGTCTTGAACAAAATAATTTTATAAAATTGAAAATATTTTGCACAGTTGAAACAAAAATATATCTTGTTGTTGACAAATACTGTTAGAAACAGCTTCTATACAATTGCACTGAGCTCATGACAAATTGAATAATTTGTGGATCTCATTGGACAATTCTATAATGTCTGAATGCTTTTATATTGATGATCTTACATGTTGAGCAGGTTACTATCATTTTTTTTTTAAATTTACTGATGCAGTGAGGAGCTGCCGTTTCAATTTCATTGTCAGTAAAGACATTCTGATTCTGATCTGTCAAATGCAAATTGTTTAAACCTTTCCAACAGTTTATTATGACTTTAGCTTTGGATTTTTTGGTTTATGTTATGCTGACAACTCTATTGTGTGTTGAAAGGAATGTCAACACACTGTACCAGTTGCACATTCATGCAACTTCAGTGGTCTATAGTGTATTAATTGACATTAGTTTGTTGTTGATTTTGAAATGTAAACTATCTCATAAAAGTCTAATTTTTAATGTGTTCTCTGCAGTGTCTCGTCTACACTGTGAAAGTGAATCTTTCAAGATGGACTTAATCTTGGATGTTAACATTCAGATATATCCTGTTGATCTTGGTAAGGATTAAATATTTTTATTTCTTTCAGAGATAAATGTGATTTCTAAGTCATTTTCATTGAAATAATAACCATGAGAGCCATCAAAACTAAATAGACACTTTTTTTACCTAGCAGTTTTACTGTCATGCATCTGACAATTGTTTTGGTTATTCTTTTTTCATACAACAACATATTTGTTTAATGTGCATTTGAAGTTCCCTTCTATTTAGCTCTCACATTCAGATCAAGCAAATCCAACTGTCAAGTAATCCTTAAATAATGTTGGAGAAGATGCACCACATTGTTCAATGATGAGATAACCGTGTTTTTTGTCATTTTTACAAAGGTGACAAATTCAGACTTGTTATTGCCAGCACATTGTATGAAGATGGAACACCAGATGATGGTGAATACAATCCTCAGGATGACAGGCCGTCAAGGTAAGATGAGCAATATTGGTGAAGCTTCATATTTAATAGGTTACACTTTCTTTTTAATGTCCTTGCATTCAATATTTTTGCTGCACATATTTTGCAGAATTGTGTTCTTACAGCACTTTGTTTGACTTTTCAGAGCAGACCAGTTTGATTATGTAATGTATGGGAAGGTTTACAAGATCGAAGGCGATGAAACTTCAACCGAAGCAGCCACGCGTCTGTGAGTAACTTCACTTTTCACCATACAGTTCCATTACTTCTGTCATGAATGTAAATAAAGTCACATCCTGCTTCAACAAAATGATGCATCTACATATGTAACATTGAAGAGGAGTTGCAAATGAATTGTTTTCTGAATTTGCAGTGGCCCTTTAACCGCTGTTAATTTTTGAACACGTTAAACTTATTTGGGTCTTCTTTCAGTTCTGCCTACGTGTCCTATGGAGGTCTTCTCATGAGACTGCAGGGAGATGCCAACAATCTTCACGGCTTCGAGGTGGATTCCAGAGTCTACCTTCTCATGAAGAAGCTGGCCTTTTGATTTCCAACTCCGCACCGACCTGCATGTTTTTCTTGTTTCTTTTTTTTTTTTTTTTTTTTTTTTGATCTGACTACAATATTTCAAGAGTCCATGGAGTCTGCAGGCTAAACCAGTTTTTTTTTGTATTGATAAAAAATAATGCTTGTAAGGAGTGCGAAGTGTGAATGCTGACTATTGAGTATGACGCAGAAATAACTGCTGCAATCTTCACCTGTATTCAGTCTGTAAATAAAGGTTTTTTTAATGAAATTATTTGTTTGTCACCATTTTCTTTTTTGATATGTTTACCTTTTTTTGTGTCATAATGAATTGATAATACTTTTGTGCTTATTGGGGAAACTTGATTTAAAACAGTGAGTTCCAATTCAGTCATTCACTTCATTTGGCACTTATTTTCTTTTTGTCTTTCTACAGTTCAGATGTGACCTGTTGATTGTGTCTGCTATGATCCTATTTCTGTATTTTCAATTAAACTGTTGTTTTGCTAAATCTTGACAATGGATACTTCTTAACATATGTGTGATAGATTACTATGATGCTGTGTATATTTGTATGTTATTTGGCACTTTCACTCCATAGTGAAAATGTCCAAGTTTACATGGGTATTCACTGGGTGCTCGAACTCCACAAATTAAAAAAGCCCATCAATGTCAATGACAGTCTGCTTTCTTCACATACTGTGGATGGTGGGTCATGTGGTTCATGATTTAGGATGTAAAGAGTAGTTTCACACCAGTTAGTTCCAGCTTGTCGCTCAGACGTGTCAGCTTGATCAATAGCTCACAACCTGGGTTCTACATCATGTAAGGGGATCCCATAGATCACAGAGGCTGTGTGAGGCTTTGTCTGCTTTCAGGTTGTGATTTTGACAAAATCATATTAATGCATGTTAAATGGAACATCATAATTATAATCAAAGTACTTCTCTATGAAACATTTAAAAAATCTGCCAAACATATCTTGGCTCAGTCTGTAGGTCTGAACGTATGCCTAATTGTTCAGTGGTGATCTTAAGTAGTACATGTCTGTGACTACTAAACATCTTGTACTCCTGGACACTCCAGGAAGGTTGCAGCTCTGAAATATGACAGCACAGGCTATAGCTTACAAGAAGCTTGTGTTTGTACTGTGGTCAAATTCCTATTTGGTTAATTGTGTATACAGTCTAACCATTGCTTTTCTGGTATATCTTTACTGTGAGGATTAGTTGTTCATGGTTGTAAACTGAAATTTAGTTACTCTGGGGCAAATAAAATTGAATCAAGGGAAAATAGATTGCTTTTGTGCAACAAACAGGAGTTCTAGTGTCAGTAGTAATGGATGTCACAGGGTAGGATAGATCTGAGCCCATGACTCAGACTCCTGATATGTGCATGGGAGATACATGAGACACATGGCTTCATGATATCTAAGCTGTTTTTGTTCAAAATCCAAATACTTTTCTGCTGATGACTATATTGGGCGAAAGATGGACTTTCTGTCCTCAGAAGGTGTTGGTCAATACATTTTGAGTGCTCTTGGAAGGGATGTGATGTTATATTTGAAATTTTGGAATATGGGTTGGCGCACATTATTAGGGACCGAGCCCCGGGGGCCACCTTGCCCGTAGGGCAAGGTCTCTATTGTTTTTCGTTCGTTTGTCGTTCTCGTTCTCTATTATTATACTAACGCCCAAATAAACGCCAATTTGACCCCCTAAACATGCACGAAAACTCACCAAATTTGGCACACACATCCGGATCGGCGAAAAATTCGATAAAATGGAAAAAAACCCAGCATCTGCTCTATAGCGCCACCTACATCCCGAAAAACGTTTAAAACAGACGCTACGGCCCGCAGGAATGTCGTAGAGAGATCAAACCAACACTCACGCGTTCGTCTCATCAAGATCTACATTTCACGCGCTCACACCCCTGACCTAAATCCAACAGGAAGTCCGCTATTTCCCTTTCAAAGTAAAATTTTGATCAAAATCACTCCTCACGAAAAAATTATCTCCTCCGAGACCGTTTGTCGCACAGACATAAGAGTCACACGACGTGAAAGAGGACACATTTCTCTACAAAAGTTGTGAACAACTTTGTCAAAAGTCTGACGGTGTGGATTTTATTAGCGTACAAAGTTGGAAGTCTGAAATCGTGCCTTGCTCCTGCCCTCATCCGTTATAATGGGGAAAAAAGGAAAAAAGTCGCCTTTTTTCAGCACCTCGAACAAGTGGCGACTGCGGCTAAACCGTGACTCCTATCAACAAAACGACCACACGCAAAGTTTCACCAGGTTCTCCCGAACAAGATGATGTAACATAAGTGGGGAAAATATCATGTATCTGTAAGTTTTCACAGGTATAAGTGGGTGTGCTCTCTGCATTTTTTTTGCTCTCAGTTATAATGGAGCCGGATGGGGAAAAATCTCGCACTTCTCACAAACTGAGGCCTCTACGGTCCAAACTAAAAGTCTGACTGCTCTGAAAGCCTCACCAACTGAAAGAGAACTAATTTTCCTATCAAACGTGATATTTTTTGTTCAATTATGCCAAACAGCAAAGGAACAAGGAGCAGTTGTTTCCCCAAAAAAGACTTTTATTTTCTCCTCTCTCCACTCTAACTCACATTACCATATATGGGCATGCATTGCAGTTACACAGCTGACAGCAGCTGTCAATCAAACTCTGACACTGATTGCCTTCATTCAGTGACTCTCAAAAGCAGATGGGAGAAGCTAACAACTCCATGTTAGTGGATGACTGATGCCACCAGCTCCATGTTAATGGATGGAACATGCTAAGAACTCCATGTTAGTGGATGGGAGATGCTAGCTACTCCATGTTAGTGGATGGGAGATGCTAACTACTCCATGTTAGTGGATGGGAGATGCTAACTACTCCATGTTAGTGGATGGGAGATGCTAACTACTCCATGTTAGTGGATGGGAGATGCTAGCTACTCAATGTTAGTGGATGGGAGATGCTACCTACTCCATGTTAGTGGATGGGAGATGCTAACTACTCCATGTTAGTGGATGGGAGATGCTAACTACTCCATGTTAGTGGATGGGAGATGCTAACAGCTCCATGTTAGTGGATGGGAGATGCTAACAGCTCCATGTTAGTGGATGGGACATGCTAACTACTCCATGTTAGTGGATGGGAGATGCTAACTACTCCATGTTAGTGGATGGGAGATGCTAACTACTCCATGTTAGTGGATGGGAGATGCTAACAGCTCCATGTTAGTGGATGGGAGATGCTAACAGCTCCATGTTAGTGGATGGGACATGCTAACTAATCCATGTTAGTGGATGGGAGATGCTAACTACTCCATGTTAGTGGATGGGAGATGCTAACTACTCCATGTTAGTGGATGGGAGATGCTAACTACTCCATGTTAGTGGATGGGAGATGCTAACAGCTCCATGTTAGTGGATGGGAGATGCTAACAGCTCCATGTTAGTGGATGGGACATGCTAACAACTCTGTGTTCATGGAAGACAGATTCTGAAAGCTTCATGTTAGTGGGTTGACGTCTCAGTCGCTGGCCGGCGGGGAGGCTCGGTCCCGACCAATGCCGCTTGCGGCTTTAATTATTATTATTATTATTATTATTATTATTATTATTATTATTATTATTATTATTATTATTATTATTTGGGCCCTCGACCGTCTATGGTTTTGACTACAGGAAGTGACGCGGTATCCTTACGTCCTGCGCCTACGCAGGAGCGCAGGCGCGCGCGCCCCACATCCCGGGCATGCTGACAACAAATCCGTCCAGGAGGTTCATTACAGTCATGACGAGATTCAGAATCAGCCGATGGCATGCCTTTACTGATGAGAGTAGCAAAATGGTGCACATTCCAGTTTGAATGCATTCTTCAGCTTTCTTCCGACAACAGCTCGGTGTGTGCGTCTGTGCGGCTGTAATTGGAAGCGCCGCACTTGGTATTATGAGCTGCGCTCTGTGTGCGCGCTTGTGTGTGGAGAGGGAGAGAGGAAACCTGTCTTGAATGACAATAATAATCTCTTCAAGTTTATGATTACTGCAGCTCTTGCGAGACATGGATAATCAACGAAAGAAGAAGCTGACATTCATCACTATTGGACTGATCTTTTTTCTCAACGGTGTAGAATATGGTAAGATCTCGTCGTTAAACAGAGGAGGGGAATCATCATCTGCACGACAGTTCTGTCTTTTCGTTTATCATTAGAAACGTTTGTTGATTGTGGTTTTGTGTTTTATTACTTTGAGTTGTACTCATTTTCTTCAGCTAAACTGCAGAATTACTGGGAAAGTTGTATTTTGGACAATTAAATGTATTTCTTTCCAACTAAAAGCTCAGGCCTGAATATTTTAAAAAGTTAAAGTCAGGCGTTGTCTTTCTTCAGAGAATATCTGTGTGAACAATTATTTGGTAAATACTGGTGGATAATTACTCAGCTGAATGAAGCACGAGTATTTTCCTATCACACTTGTTTATCTGCATCTGTTAGAGTGAAAATAATTAGCCAAAACATTTACAGTGAAACATACTTAATATTTCCACCAAAAAAGCGTCCCTTCTTTTCAATAACCCTCACAAGACTTTGATCCATGGAATCTGATAACCTGTTCACAATCAGCCCGGCAGTGGTCAGAGGGGTAGATGTTTTCTTGTAAATATCCTGGTTAAGAACAGCCCACATCCTCAATGCGGTTTAAATGAGCATTTCATTATCCTGTCATCTGTGATGGAGCTTTGCAATGCATTAAAAATTATGGCCTTCTTGGAAGATGCTGACTTCTTTTTCTGTGCCACTGCTTTAAAAAAGTATTCTTTTAAAAGTATTCTCTGAAAGCTGGCAGTTTTTCTGAGAGTTGACTTGAAGTCCATTGTCAACCTGAAAAGATCCACCTAAGCTAATCATTAATGCTCCCTACCCTGACCAGAATGCAACCTCCACTGCTCATTACTGATCCATTCAGGAGTCCATAAAACTTTTGAAAAAAAGTTTCTCTTGGCCCAGTTTTGATGTTTCAGCACCTGTGTCTCATTGGGTGGTGGTGGGATTTCAGCCGTCCTTACTTTGGCCATGCCTCTGTGCACAGAATGCCTTGTTTTTCTGGTTACTTCAGGTTGCTGTTCTGGAATGTGTCAGCACTGGAGGACAATGGCTAACAGTTGCTTTGTGTCTATTTTCCTCACTGTGCTTCTTGTGACTCTCTAGACTTTTGTAACAAAATATTTGATATTTCTGTGATCATGACCCAGTGCCTTTGTATTTTCAAGCGTGACCCATACACCTGAAATATATATTGCCATTTTTACTTTTCAGAGTCAGGCTAATCTCTTTTTTCAGGCCAATTTTTCCTGAAGAAAAGAAAACATCTAAAATTGTGCACACCTTTAGCTATATATCGTTTTGATCTCCTTAGGGGACACACTCACTCAAAACACAAACACACATCGCCTGATATGCACAGATCTAATACTCATGCAACTCATACAATGGCTGCATTATGGAACAAAATACGTGTTTTTATAAGGTATCCTCAACCTAAATACAATTTTCAAACACTTATTTTGTGTTGAATAATTCTATAGATGTCAGGGTTTTTTTGTCTCTCACATCGTTCATGATGTGATTAATTTTCTGTGCAGTATCTGTGTACTGAAAGAATAACATCTGAATAAATTCCTCTCACCTCTTGAATCCTCAGCTGTGATATTACCAACAATATGGAAGTACTTACAGAATTTTGAAGCGGAGCCTTTCTTCCTGGGTTTGACCCTGTCAGCATTCAGCCTCAGTGGTCTGCTGTTTGGACCGCTCTTTGGTCTCTATTCCGACCAAACGCACACGACCAAGAGCGTAATCGTGATCGCAGTGGTGTTTCAAGTTGCTGGTGAGTACAAACTTTTCAGTTTGTTTTTCGAGTGATTTGTTTAAATAAAGTTTTGCAAAACTGATGTAATTTCAGATACCAGTTTCAATATGATGATGAATGCAACAATTACTGCTTAATCATTTCCATTTCCCTTTTCACTGTCCAGGTAATTTAATGTACTTCATGGGCTACTCCAAATGGATTGTACTGTCCAGTAGATTTGTATCAGGTGAGTTACAAGCCACAATTCTGGGATTTCAAATAATTCTGGGAATTTATTGCAAACAGACGAGATATGGCTTGAGAAAATGGAACCACTATAAAAGGGGTTTATCGCATGGAATTCCACCTGATTCTTAAAAAAAATGATTCTTCTATCATACTGTTGAACATTTCACTTGATCTTTTATACATTATGTGATAAAACACTTTAATTTTCAATTGCATTTGCACATAAACCTTTGTTTCACATGACTTTGAGGAATATACATTTTTTGGGTTCCCCCCTACATTGTTTCTTTATGTGTCACTCCTTAAGAATATGCTTTTACACTGTTAGAGCGGGGTGCCTCAGAAGTTTGTGGTAATCTCATAAATCAGTGCTGTGTAAGGCAGCAGTGTTTTCATGATTACGTTTGTACGACTTTGTACGACTTGCACAAAAACTTAACAGAGACTGCAAAGTTCTCAATCAGTGTAGGAAACACAATGTATCTGCCAGGAACAGTCATCCAGTAATAAATACTTTGTCACAGCTGTGATGATAAAACACCAAATCAAGAGCAAGATAAAAATTACGCAAACAGGCGCAGGCTCTTATCCTCCGGCCACTCTGACCGTGCTTCTTTAGCAATTTATAAAAGATCAGTAAAATATCTAGTTATTCTCTTGACAAAAACAAGTTCCATAAAAACACAGCAACCCTTTTGGATTCAGTGTTGAGAAAGAAAGACAACATACTTCATTGATCCTCTTGAGGAAGTGAATGTTCTGTGTCTAACCCATCCTATCGATAGATAACCTTAACGACAGGTTAGGGGCATTGAGGGACCATGGCATTGCTCAAGGGCCCACAGTGGTAACCTGCCAGCCTTGGGATTCAAACCTGCAAACTTCCAATCCCAAGACTGCTTCTGTAATTTCTGAGCCACTTCTGCTCTAGACAAAAAAATGGTGTGTGTGTCTCTGTGTATGTGTGTGTACTCTTTTTGGTTTTAATGTTTTATTTAGCTATTCCTTCACTTCTGTAAGACTTCTTTTTCTCCATCCTGAGTTCCCTTCTATCATTTTTAATGTTCGGGGAGATAGACAACAGCAGATCAATGTTCAACATTACATTTATTCAGCCATGAAACTACGACAACAGATGAAATGGTTTCACCAAAGTCCTAAGACCGTCTCCTGTCTAGCTCCTCCATCGTTCTGACTCCAGCCAAATCTGTTGGCTTCTCCTCAGCTGAGACTGACGATGCTCCCTTAGTCCATCCTAAAACCAGTCTCCCTTCATCCTCACACCAGTCAGTCCTCAATCCTCTTCGGTCCCAGGTCCAGCTTCTTTCAGGGTCCCACCTTCGCGATGCCACTGTATTTATTGACCTTTCATCTCGATCTCGTCTTGGGTGCATCAGGAGGATGTCCTCTGGGTTCCTCTTCACTCCAGATGGTCGTCTCCATGTGGTTCTCTTTACAGTTACATCAGAACAAGTTCTCTTTAAACCCCAAATAGAGATGAGTACTGAAAAACTTTAGATTTCAACTTCTGGTGCTGTAAGACTTGTAGTTTTTTGTCTTTTCTTTCAGGTATTGGTGCCGGGGTTGGTTCATCCATCTTTGGCTTCTTGACCAAAGTCACCGCCTCAGTGGACCGCGCCAGTGTGTTTGCTACTGTCATGGCATGTCGCCAAGCTGGACTGTTGATTGGTTAGTGTTTTTGTGACCTTGGGGTGACCATTTGATTTTTGCGCATCAGTTAACATTTTGGCCAATTTATTAACGACATCTTAATGCGATAACAGAGTCGTGTTAAATGTTTTGAAGATACATGGGAGGAAATAACTGTGTTTGATGCAGGTCCAGGATTCAACTTCTTCCTGAGGCTGTGTGAATTCCATCTAGGTCCTCTAGTAATAAGCAAATATAATGCTCCTGGGGTAAGGACAAAAATGTTTTCGATTTTGTTAACACAGTAATACGTTGCTTCGATCTTGTGATTCTTGTGCCGCCTTTGCCCAGTGCATGTCGTTCTCTCATCTTGTGCTTCAGTTGTTCATGTGCCTGGTGTGGACGTGTTTTACACTGGTGGTGATCTTCTTGTACTCGGACCTGCCATTGCTGGAGAAGATGAAGCCAAAGGACAGTTTGAGAGGCAAAAGCAGTCAACAGGAGAACGAGCAAGAGGTTGAGGAAGACAAAGCAGAGAGCGATGAAGAAGAAAAGCCGCTAATAGGGCCCGAGGAGCTGGTGGGGTCCTATGGATCAGTTGTGGCATCCAATGAAATCAACCACCGTGGCTTGTCTGCCTCCTGCAACACACCTGATCGGATTTCTGCATGTCCCTCCCCTGTGGAAGCACAAACCGAAGAGTCTTCAAGCCCTTTTAAGAATTTCAGCATTACTCAAGGTAGTCCATTATGCTTTTATCATTCTCTTTTCTTCTGTTCAGGCTTCATTCAACATACCTTTTTGGCATGTTTCAAAGGTGTGCTCCCATCTTCATCTCAAGTTTGGGATGACATTTCTGACAGAGATGGGAGCGCACTGTCGAAACATGACAAAAAGGCACGTTACATAAATTCTTCTAGCCTGAAAAGAAGAAAAGAAAAGAGAAAAGTTTTTACCCAAGGTCAGTGCTACCAGTGTGTGGAGCAGTCAGTTGTTGCTACATGAAATTAATAACGCTTTGGCTCCCTTTTACACATTTATCATAAAAGTATCAAAAGGTGGCGTGCGTGTGGCGTGTGTTCGTGCGTGCGTGCGTGCGTGCGTGCGTGTACATTTTTAAAACAGGCTCATTTGCCTGGCCTCATATTTCTAACGTAGAAACAAAGATAATACGTCCATGCACCATGTGCCAGTATTTGTAAATAAAATAATCTTCTTAAAGGTGATATGTAAGATATTGTCAGTGTGGGCCACACATACAATGTTTCTTCCAATCACATTTGCTAAAAAAAACAAAGGTTTTCAGTACAAATTTCATATAAACTGAAAAAAAAAAATTCTTATCCACCTATGAAAGCTAAGGATGGTAATGAAAACCCCTGCAGTAATTTTTTAGTGAAATATTTGAATAGCTTGATACCAATAGCATATTTTAGGGAAATAGCTTCAATATGAAATGGTTAACTACAAAATATTCGATGAAGCATTTTTATATTTAATTTAATTTTGTTCAAACATTTCCTACTCTCACATCTGTCTGCTCTGACATTGACAGCTGACTATTTTTCTTTCTTTCTCATTTGTTTAAATGCGTCTGTCTTTCTGTTTGCCCCAGAGTTCCTGAGAGAAGAGGTGGTTGTGTTGCTGGCTGCTCAGTTTGTTATCCTCTTCAATCAGACTGTGCTGGAGGTACATGAAAGATGCACATATATACACACAAACATTTTTTGATTGGTATTCTCTAGATTTCTTAATTCGTTCCTTGCTTTATGAATCTTAACTATTGTGTCATGCATGCAAATACAGACGATAGCTCGTAGACTTTTGTACTTATCAGGACTTTGCATTTAAAATGACTCATTACACTAAACCCGATGTAAATATTTCTCTCCTCAGACGATGGTGACGCCACTAACCCAGAAACTGTTCAGTTTTGGGGAGCTGGAGAACAGTTTCATGTACTGCCTTGGTGGTCTGGTGATCATTGTTGGCTTTGTGTTTGTGCGCTGGATGACCCGGTGTGTTGAGGAGCGAGTGGTTCTGTCCATTGGTCTCGGCCTCTCCAATGTTGCCTGTGCCTGGTTCCTTGTCTTCCTCGCTAACCCACAAGGTGAGAGAGAGCGTCCCAGCCTCCTTTGTTCTCACTCAACCTCAATCTTCACACAGACTGTCTGATGGTTTTACATTAATTCCCTCGTCTCTTCACTGCCACTGCTAAGGTGAAATTCTCTTACAGTGACTTCACTGTTCAGAAATATGTGTTTTTGTGACTTCAAATAGCCCCTTAAGCATTCAGAGAAGCTTTATTTAGCATAAATAGTTCTTAACCCTCCGATTACCCTCAAATATTACTCACACATTTCACCCTTGGGGTCAGTTTGACCCCAGGGATATTTGCCCCTGGAAAATGATTTACAATAAATTGTTGACCAAGTTTTTGTCAGGCACATTGTTAATTTGTTGAATACATAAATAACCACCTGATAATTAAACCTGAACCCCTCCTCTAGCGCCACCATCAGGCCAAACTTTTGAATTAGAAATAATTAATCTTGAAAATCTTTCATCCAATTCTTTTCAAATTTGGGGAGCACGTTCATGATTCTCACAGAATGAACCACGGTGATTCATTAATTGCTGCCTCGCCTTTAGACTTGTAAACTCCTGCTAAAATTAGCACGCCAGTGTAGGCTTCCAAGTCTACCACACCGAGGTCTTCCCAAGTGTCCCTATACACACGCGTCCTCTCTAAATTTGTCATTACAAGAAAAATATTTTGAATTGGTGGCGTTGTGAAGAGCTCAAATGATGACTTGATGTCAACACGACTGACAGCGTATATAGTCGGGCCTGGAACCATCTTTATAACACTGGTTGCCCCTAAGTCTACCCTTCTGTTCAGGTGGACAAAGGGACCAGAATATTTTCCCATTTTTGGAGAGGATTGTTTGTGCTGGTCGAGTGCCAACAGGATGGTCACTCTCTTTCTAATCAGATGAGAATGAGTCCAAATCAGGGTCTTCCTCGACACAATCCTCTGTCTCAGACACATTCTCCTCTATGTCACTCTCACTTTCAAAGAGCTGCTCTAAAACTTCACTTACAGCAAACCTTTTTCCAGAGGCCATTCTCAAATAAAGAGACAGATATCTTGCAGATTGCTGTGTACACAGAGCACACTGAGGAATGATCTGGATTGGGAGCAAGCTTTTATGTCTGCTCCTCCCTTATTTTGTATGAACTACCAATGTCCTCCACAGCGCGGCAAATATCAGTTCTACTTTGGCAGGTGTGAGTGCTCACCTGCAGGTGTGGGGATGCTAGGACACCCACACGCACACACACACACGCGCACTCACACACCGTGTAATGTATCAATTCAAAAGTATCAATTCTGTAGCTGTGGGAATGTTAGGTCAAACCAGCGCCACACACAAGCAGACCAGTTTTACACAGTTAAAAAAGCTTGCAGTCAAATTGACCCCAGAGGAACACTGATGTGTGTAATATGTCTCCAGCACATTGTAAAAATATCATCATGAAAATGTTATGCTTAATCAATTGTACTTATAAAATTAGAAAAAGTCATGAAATATGAAGCAAAAATAAAAAAGTACACTATAATTTTTTTGAATGATAAACATCGAATGGGGTCAAATTGAAGCCAAGGATAACAGGAACAGCTGGAGCAGCAGCCAGCCTTTACCCGGTCTGAGCAGCAACGCTGGTTGAAAAACAACTTGAACATTGGTCTGAGGAGACTGATGACATTAGAAAGTCACTTGACTTTCTCACAGAGGATATTTCTGCTGTCAGAGGCATCCTGGACTGTGATCACATCAAAGCCTGCCCTTCTTTTTCCGTGAACAAACACCACAGCTGTCAGTATGAGGTTTGAAGACAGAAAACACAAGTTAGTGCTGCTGAAACAAGAAAGCAAGATCAAAGGGTCCTGCATTTTTTTAAATTTTTTTTTTTGTCAATGATAACGTTAATAAAGACATCATGCTATGATGCTAATGAGCAGTATCACGGAATTAATTAGGACACAAAATTATCAACTGTACATTTTAGCAGTAGAAGTCTAGATGCAAACCTAAAACATCAGGGAATACTTGCATCAGTTCACCCATTCATTAAATATCACTACATATTTAGCTAGCATAAAGCACAAAGTGTAAATGCAAAACAGCAGGTTGTAGCGATGCACTGTAGTAATTCCACATGAGCAAACAGAGGTCACTATGGAAAGGATAAAGTAACTTTTAGCAAGAAGAAACTTGCTGAACTGGACTCAGGGGTGGAGATTAGAGGACAGACAGACGGACAGCAACAAGCACACAGACATGCAAACCTCTGGCTGCCAAACTTTAAAAGTACAGCCTGTGCCACCCTCTCTAACTCTGAATCCCATCCTGCTTTTAGAAAACCTGTCAACCTTAAGCCAGCGCTCAAGCGCTCTGAGAAGCAAGTGTTCTGCTCGTTAAATATGTAACCAAGTTTAAAGCTCGTGTCTGGAGCTTCGAAAGAGTTTTATTTAATCCAATGGCTTGAGGTTCTGCCCTCCCTCTGCTTTTATGAGCGACCAAGCCACGCCCCTTTAATTGTGCACGTGCATTATCTGTCGGGTGAAAATGAGTGCCTCTGAGTCCTACAGCATCCTACATGTTTAGCTGTTTACGGTGGATGTTCAGCAGACCGTGGATATATCCGAGGTAAGCGCGGCGGCTGCTGCGTAGCTAACTCACTTCTGCCTGGGCGAGAGTTGAATGACAGCATGACAAGGCGGAAGCTCAAAAATCTATTGGCTGAAGCTGACCAGCGATTTTTGGATAACATGGGGGTCTATGAGACGAAGGCGGGGCTCATAAATACATTTTTATATTGCTTTATGCTAATATATTATAGTATCGAACCAGACTAACACGTTTAAGATTTGTTAAAAAATGATACATACATTGGAAACGAATGGAAACTCCGGAAACGAGCTTTAAAGGTGCTGTAGGCAGGATTCGGTGTCTCCGCGATCTTGCTTAGGGTTACCTAAGCAAGATGGCAATTTGACCCATCTAAGATGGCGATTTGAAACCCAGCACAGCCAATCCTATCCTGTTTTCTCTGACATCACGCCCTTACGCAAGTTAAGCCCCTCCCACAAGAACGTGCGACGAACGCCCCTCGACCAATCATGGTTAGAGCCTCATGGGCTCTTCTGATTGGTCAAAGATACCGGGAGCGGTTGAGAATCCTTTTCAGCTCAGAACAGAGACAGATGGAAACGCTGCGCCCTCGCAGTAGTGCAGTTATGCTACACTCCTAAAGGATTATCAATGGATACTCTAACATTTAATCCAAAGAAAACACAGAAAAATTAGCAATGACTAGCAAAATCCTGCCTACAGCACCTTTAAGATGTGTTTGACCCTGGTTGTGAAGAACTTTATAAGTCACCTGATAATCAGCACAGAAAATTGATTATTAACCGGTGGACTCAGTGTTCCCTTTAGAGTTTTTGTTGTGGAGACAACTGTCCCCTGACCAAAAAAAAAAAAAAATTGAGTATTAACTGAGAAGACCAAGCTTACCTTATTATGTAATGACATGTAAAATTGAAATTTCAATAATTTATTTTTTAGAGCTGGACTTTATTTAACAAAAAAAAAAAAAAAGAAAGAAAAGAAAAAAATTCAGTGATTCACCAACAGCCCAAGGAGCAGCATGACATCGAAAGATTTTAGTTAAAAAGAAATACAGTTTTAATGTATGATGATTGTGATGGCATTAATATGAAAGTGATTCACTTTGAAATATCTCTATAATTTATTATTTCGAACAGATTGATTTCCATCCAACAGTCTTTCAAAATAGCACATATTGTACCACAGTGCAAAACCAGCACCAAATTCACAAACTGCAGACCTAACTCAGTATTGCCACAGTTGTCATACTCCAAAGAAGAACTGTCAATAGCTGTCAGGATAAAGCAGTATGAACTCTGAACAAACATGCTGACGTCTGTAATTCTGATAGATTCATTCAAAATAATTTTGATTGGGACAAATCTTCATGCCTTTTTAATATCTCTAGACCTGAAAAAATACTTTTGGCCCCATGACCGATAACATGTCACTTAATAAACCTGAAGCGGGAATGGAGGCACTGCTATGGATTGGGCATATTTGACTGTTTGACTAAATAGTTTGAGACATCTTTTGGACGTTGCTTATTGTGTCCGGCAGGGGTCAGTATTGTGTCCTTAATACTTCATTCTAGTGCATGTTGGGCTGATGAAGACTAAAAAAAAAAAACAAAAAAACAGAAAATTCTTTTATTATGTAAAACTGAGTGGAAGCTAAACTGTGAAATTCAACAAGTTTCACTGATTCTCCCTCCTCTGTATTTTATTATTTAGTTTTTTAAAGATATCTTTTGGTTGATGGTTAATGTAATAATTTCTATATTTAAATTCAAAGGGAGAGAATTAATGCGTATATATGCTGCTTTTCAAGCAGTATTGAAAAAAACTGATATTCCCAGAATTCTAGTATTGTGCTGAATGGTCCTGTAGTTATTGTGTATTTGGTTTTTCTGTTGAACTCTGTGTTGTTGTTTATTTTATTTATTTATTTATTTTGTTTTTTTTTTTTGTTTTGTTTTTTTGTAGGTTCATTTGCGTGGCAGATGGCGGAGTTTGTGGTTGGATTTTTTCTGCAGGTTGCAGCTTTGCCTTTTATATCAGTGGCCCAAGTGTCTCTCTTCTCCAAAGTTACTTCTGAGAAAACACAAGGTGAAAAACAGTGCCACTTAGTGGACAAACACCTACATTACACATCCATCGAGTAATGTCATTTTGACTGTTACAGATCAATCAGATTGTTTAAATGCATTTATCACGAGTTTTAGTTTTATTCCTCATAGTCCCATTAATTTTTTTTTTGACTGAAATTAAAGCTCACATCTGAACATGAAATTACACATGACGTCAGTTTGTAAATTGGCTATTTAACAACTGGCAATTTGAGTATGGAAATATATTGTGCGATCAGCATATTTAGATACTTCCATATTTCTAATTACTGGCAAACATTCCCATGACTGAAAATGTTTATTAGTGGATATGAATCGTCATGCAGTAATGGCAAATGGAAGTTTGGTATTGTTTAACACTCCTTTTTTAAGGTACTACAAATCCTATTAAAATTAAAAGATTAAACAAATCCTATGCTATCATATAAGCCTTAAGTTATTTTCCCTTGTTTGATTTGTTTTGTTGTGTGTGTGCACTGTTCATTGAAGAGTTGCAGTGACTTTCATAAGTTCTAAAGTGTGTCTCATTGTTGCTGCAGGTTTCAGTCAGGGAGTGCGTCGCTCTGTGGGGGGTCTCGCCACCATCCTGGGCCCTTTGTGGGCTGGTGGTCTCACAGATAACATGTACATTATGATGGGGGTCATGATGGGACTACTGGTACTGCTGACGGTAAGAAAAGCAGAAACAAGATCACAGTGCTAAACATCAAACGCTAAGGGAAAAAAAGGCCATGTCCTGATCCCATCAATTAAACAGTAGTTTTTTAAATATTGTAAGATTGTTCATGTAGTAAATTTAGAAGCATAATGGGTAATGAATGGACATTCTTCTTTAAATTCAAGCTGCAGGTTTTCATCTGTTAGTTATGAGCAAAATGTGTTCTGAGAACAATTGTCACCAAGCCTTACTTTTATTTAATCTTTTGTGGTTGTATGAAGAAGAAGACCATATGCTCCCTCGTTAGCTTCACTGCTCACATACACTACATTAGGAGTGGTTATAATTGGGCCCCATAATTTGGTTAAATGTTTGTCTCATTCCTGCTTTAAGTCAAAATTGCAATGGGATTAGCTTCCTTTTTTATGTGCAGATTTTATTCTTTAAGCTGCAAAAATCTAATTGGAATAAATAAGAAACAAACAAACCACACACAAAAAAAAAAACCAGTTTAAAGTCAAGAAAAGGAGATTCAAGCTGACAGCTATTGCCAGCAGCTCCTCTTGGATTAGTGAACAAACAAGCATAACAAAATGCTTGTAATGCTTGTAATGAAGCGTGGGTAAACCACAACACTACAACCCAGTGTTTCCACTATTATTGACACAGAAAGCTAAACCTTGGTTGTGTGCCTGGGAGACTATGGGGAGTGTGCACTTCTAAAAGTGTGAAAATACATTCATGTTTTCATTCCTCCTACTCATTTTTCAGATTGAAATTAGCCTCTAAAACCCCAACTTTTTGTTTTGCATACACATTTTTCTATTACTTCAACCATAAAAGGCATTAGACCAACTTTAGTGTTGGTGAAAAGAAGACTTTGATTAAGATGCACATTTGTATATCTCTATAGAGGCATACAGAGCACCTGCAAGGCTTTAATGACAAGAGAAAATACCAAAATGATACGATGTGGGCAGTTATTTGGTAGAGATCAAGAAACTGTCCCTGAATACGAATGATAATAAGAGAGTAAAAAATGTAATCACAAATGTGTTGTTGGTTTCATCATTTTATCATCTGCTATTAATTAGAAAATGTTCTTTTTGATTATTATTGATTCTAATTTAGTTTAAGAAAAGGAAGCAAAATCTTTGCCTATTCAAATAAATAGTTTTATCATATCTGTTCAAGATTTCTTAAATTTTCCTGTTTGGGCTTATTTTTTCAGGGTTTTATATTTTTGTATTAATTCTGATAAATTGTGTGTTCCTAATACAGGCCATGGTGGGTTTCTCGTTCAACCGTCTGGTCGTCCCTACTGTCGACAAGCAAACAGACAATTCAGAGAACAATTAGTCCCACAAAAGAAGAGCCTGTCAAAGGTACAGTTGTCTCTTTTTTAATGTTCAAACCTTCACTTTAGGAGTTGGATCATTTGTTGTTTGTTTTATATCTGTCGTTCCGAATTTGTATTTAAAATAACCATATAAGTAGTAGCTCCATAGCAAACGGTCCTGTATGTTCATTTCTCAGGTACTTTGACGTTTGACAACCACGTCATATATATCAGTGGTGAAATACTGTTTTAATGATTTTTTTTTTTTTTTGGGGGTGGGGGATTCTTTTAAATAACAATCATTTCATAGCATCTTTTTCTCATGCTACATGTTTTTTTTCTGTTTTTGTCATCACACAGTGGGAGTTGCTGTCCTGCACCTTCGGTCCGGTCACTTTCTGCATTTGGGAACATTGTGTTTTGCAGCTGTCTGCGTCCTTTATGTCAACTGAAGCCATGTAGCAACATTTAATCTTGAAATTGAACATTGCACAAATTATTAAGGACACATAATGATGCTGCATATATGCTAAAATTGTAGTTCACCTCAAAATAAATATTGTATATAATACATTAGAAAATCTAGCCTATACATTGATAAATTAACATATTTTAAACTATATTTAAAACCATGAAAACCTGGAATGCATATTATGTCTATTTGTTAGTGCGTTCATTGCAACACTTGCTACAACAAATATGTGTTTTTGGATTTCCTCTGTAATTATTCTTTTGTATAATATGAAGTCTATTTATCCTTAGCCCAAAATTCAAATCTATTTATCGAATAATAAACTTGGCAAAACCACTGATATTCTGTGTACATATTACAGAATTATATATTTTTCATGGAGCTTATTGTTTTTTGCTTAATAACAGTGATGTGTTTGTCACACCAAAGAAATGAAAATACTATTTTGATGGCATTTTCAATATGGGAGTACAAAAATGTTTCATGAATTGAAAAAAAAATACATCTTTTGTTCTCTTTGTCAGGAAATATTGTAGCATATAATTTTTTTTATTCATTCTGTAGAATTTATTAGTAAATTACTGACACTGGTTGTCTACTTTCTTTTGTTTCAAAAAGAAAACGAATGAATAAAATGTTTAATTAGAAAACAGATTGCAGCGTGTTTGTTGTGGTTTAATGCGAATTTCACACAATAGTGGGCGCTGTTGCCCTTTGAAGTATATTCTCTTCCTCTGCTAATGACCTCCATGATGAACGTGTGTGTGTTTGCATCGGCGTGTCCGCGTGGTGGGACGCTCATTTGACAAAGGTAAGTTTTCCTGACACGTTTCCCACCAGAAAACTTTGACGCTGTTTCAGAAACAGGGAATTGATTAAACGTTTTTTCTTTTTGTAAATTACGCGTCTCTTTATAATTTTTCGAAGGTTGTTTCTCCCCAATATAATGAGAATTTTAACATGCTTTCATAATGTTCAACCGTGTGGATGACACTTAGTTAAATAAGCCCTAATGTGACTATGCACTCATTTTAAAACACGCACACAAACCAACACGCACACACACACTCACACACGCACACCTAACAAGCAAACAAAAAGTGTATATATTTAAATACTTTTTACATTTTTTTAAATTGATTAATCTTGTAAAATATTGCAGCAAATAATTATGTGAAAATGTCTTTAAAATATATGGGGAAATAATTACCGTTTTGTCCTTAAATTAATTATTTGGATTGCAAACCATTTCAGACTAGGCCCAATGAGCTGATGGTCTTTAAATTCTACTTCTTCAACACATTATGAATACTTTAATGCATTTTTTCAGCATGTCTCCCTTTTATTATAGTTTATGAAAAAAACACATACATAAATTATTTTTGTCGTTGTACGTATGTGCAATTATGTACAAAGTTTGGTAGAAATAAAGATACCTTTCAAAAACAGTTAAACCTTAAAAATGGCCAAATATTGCACATTTGAACATTCATCATGAGTGAATATATAAATATATTGGATTTTTTTAGGACCATCAGTTTAATATTTTTAAATATCAATTTTGTTTGAGTAACTTGACCGCCTTTCTTTAATATTGCTGCATACTGCATGCCTCAAACACCATGTGAGAGAGAACACATTCTTTCTCTATTTCGGCGAAGCCTGTTTATGATTTTTATCATATATTTTGTATTTAAGTAACGAATTTATAGAAAATGTTAGTATTTCAATTAGGGTTATTTATATGAAGTGAGTCTTAATTTTTGTAGGTTCTGTTTGCACTCAAGCACCTTTCAACCAAAGCATTTTGAAAGATGTGGTTTCTGACCACTGGGTCCAGTCCCGCTCGGGGTCGCTGTGACCTTGCTGACGGTTGGAAACCAGTGTATGGGTGAGACTCTCCTCGCTCGTGACGAGACATCGTCTGTCTGCTGACGTGGTGGCGAGGAGGTGTGGCCTTTCCGGTGAACTTTAGTTGAACCCGTTTTCGGCTTGGGTGGGGTTAGGTCAGAGATGTTACAACACAGCGTCGGTAACAGAGATATTTTGGGTTTCTGCTTTTTTTTTTTTTTTTTTTCATCCTTCAACATGACTGGATCCCCCCGCCCACCACGCAGTCAATCCCCCAAACACAGTTCGCCCGCAGCAGCAGTCTGACCGAACAGTAACCCCGCGTATCAGGGTCAGAAGTGCAAAACACGTCGTGTGTCATATCAACAATTGTTGAGGTAAATTTGGCAACCTCGCTCCTCCTCTCTTCTCGGCGATCGCAGGGATAGGCTACGAGGCATGTACGGCCAAATCCGCTGATGATAATAGACACGTGAACTTTTGGTGAACTGCGTTTTTTTTTTTTTTTTTTCTTAGCTCGAAAGGCCACCAAGGGCAAACTGAGTTCAGTTGGACTTTAATGTTTGTTGTTGTTGTCTTTCCTTCAATCTCATTCCAGCGGCTTCATCACTGATTGACCCCCTCAAACTGGGTCGCCCTGGTGTGGGGACAATGCGCCGTGGCCACTGTGGCTTGTGGGACATTGCACGTTAACATACATATTTTACACATGGCAGCGTGGACCATCAGCAGTCACTTTCCCACACATTTCTATTTCCTTGTCCTTTTATGTGCACTTTGCAAGACCTTGTCCTTGCTCGTGGGTTAACTTAGTAGTTCGAGAATAATGCCTTTGGTGTGATTTTAAGACTTTCATGAAGCTAGTTGAGATGGGTAATAAATGGATGGGAGTGCTCTTAGGCTTGAACTTTGGAGCTTTTGAGTTGTCAAGCACATAAAATATTTACTTTGTGCACTGGTGTCACAGATTTCTAATGTTTGTGCAAAAACCGTTCCAGCCACAGTCAAATCAAAATGGTGGCACTGACAGAACCTTGTGAAAGTCTCTGAGTGTCCCTGCAGAGATAGCACTTGAGTCTTGACTTAATAATGAATGTGTCGCTCTGAAGAGGTGCGACGCCGCGAACACAGGACAGTTATGGGGAGAAAAAAGATGGGGAGAAGCCGAGTGCTTGCATCACGGAGAAAAAGCGATGCAGTGACATAAGGCCCATCCATAAAGAAGGCTAAACTACAAGGCAGTCCTCGGCCAAAGTTAGACTCCCGCCTAGTTTGTAAAGTTTAAAAGGTCATCTGGAAAGTCTACTTTTGTTTGGTTGCCATATGAAATAAAATTCATACAGAAAAAAAAAAACAGAAAACCTCAGTCTATTTCTGTCACTGAGGGCTATGTGACATGGAGAGTTTTTCTTCTTCATTGGTCGTATCTGGAAAGCGGTGTTGTGTAATTCTTCTTCTAACTGAATGAATAATTAAGTCTGCGTAGCCTATGGCCGGGGCACCCAGGGCTGTGTTGTGCAAGTTAGCCAGCTGCTACTGAACACAGAGTTCTGCTTCTCCAAATGGGTCATGTTTTAGTCATCCTCTGTGCTGCAGCATTTCATTTTAACAACCTCTCCAGTCCTTTTGATCTTAAACCATCATATACTTAGCGCAGATTTGAAATTCAGGTGGTCATTTTGACCTTTGACATCGCACTGCTCTTGACCTGTGCGGTTGCCGGGAGTGGAGTAGCACATCAGGGATTAGGGATACTTATGTCACATTTTACACTTTTTGAAAAAAGAAAAAAAAATCCTTTCATGTCGCTGTGAAAAATGCTAATTTCATGTTGTCATCAGGACTCTGCTCTCTATTCTCCCAAAGACAAAGATGTGTATCACTGAATGTTCAGGCCTTGACTATTCCTCTTGACTTTCTAAACCTAACAAGGAAAAGAAAAACTAATCAGGGCTTGATATTTACTTTATGAGCAATGTTTGCTCTGGAGGCACACATATATTAACTTACCTATTATATAGAGATATTTTCTTTGTTTGTGGTGATGAAATGAAAGCCAAGAAGAAAGAAAGCAGTGGCAATGGAAAAACACTGAAAATATTGCATAGCTTAGATTGTTGTCCATTACAAGTATTTTTTTTTTAGATAATACTTGAGTGGAAGTAAAAACTTTTCCCTCTCTAAAATGACTCAGAGTATTATTCTTTTTACATCTGAATACAATTATAATGCTAGTAGCCTGCACTAGACTTGATTTACCTTTAGATAATACTTAGATTCAGAGCATATCAAAAACAGTTTGACAATCACAATGCAGTAAAAATGTAGTTGTAAAGCAGGAATTCTCCCTGTGAAATAATCAGGTATTGTAAAAAAAAAAAATGCTGTTTTACAGGTTTGACCATTATTTCATGTTTGAGCATGGACTTTAGATGATATGGTGTGACTTGGTTTAACCCTCTGGAGAGAAATTACATATATAACTTATGCAATCTATTTATATAAAATGTCATAATGTCATTTATATGTTCATTTTTTAAGTGCAGCCCTGCTTTACCAAGATATTACATACCTACAATTCTCAAAATCTTCCTGTTTTCTCTAATAACTGTTGTTTGAAACCTGTGCCACTGTTTAATTGGACTGACCTCAGCTCCCCACCGCCCTCGCCCACTCAATCAGCCACCGCCGCCCTCATGCGTCCCCTCTGCTCTCAGAAGAGAGATTACAAGCCCATCTGTATCGCCAGAGCCAGGCCACGCTAAGCCGATGGGAGCTCTGCTCAGCAAGGCACCGCCGCAATTGTTAACCCTGATTAACTTGATGTGGCGTTCAGTAGAGGGAACAGTGTGAAAATCAAGCCAGTGCCGTGACCCAGTGCCCCACCGGTGAACCGTGGGGGAATCGGGTAAACTCTGGGAGGGTGGATGAGAACTGGAGCCAGGAAAAAGGGAAGAGTGAAATTAGAAAAAAAAAAAAAAAAAAAGAGCGGTGTAGTTACGGCGTAGAGATTAAAGTGGTTTAAAGCCTCCACTGGAGATTTCAGGGGAACGTATGTGTCCACATAAATATCTTTCTTTGCTTTAGTGCGGCTGGGCGTCAGTTGCAATATCGACTCTAGCAATAAAGCATAAATTGGCGTGACTTTTTGTGTCTCTGTGATGGACTTTTGTAGACTGGCTGGGTGCAGCAGAGGGCATTAGGAATGCAGTTTGCACCATTATACTGAGATAATCATTACACAGAGAGCACAGAGCACATTTCTGCTGCACAGGATGAACTGGAGCATAGTTTATATATGGAAGCGTCTGGAAATGTATTCTTTCCATCATGAAATAATGATTTAAGTTAATTCATGATGAACTTGCATGCTTCTTTGCTTCTACTTGAAGACGCTAACAAATTCGGATTAAATCATTTCTTGTACATCAGTAGCGTAGTATTCTGGCATATCTGTACTCAGCACGCTCAATAATATATTGGAATTACATTCTCTGTCAGATGTTATGTGACCTTGTGGTAGTTCTGCTGACTTTATCCAACAGTTCTCCATTTTAGTTTTCAATTCTTAATTATTGATAACCATGCTCTGAATAGGGCTCTAATGAAAATAGTTTCTGAAGGCTGATACATCTTGGAGTACTCCTCATCTCCCAGCCAAATTTGTACATTCAGGTTTGTCTGCAGAAATACACTCATGTCAGTGGCTCACTTTTAATGGTGACATCACATTTGATAGTGTGAATTCAAAGCAAGGCAGAATAGAAATTATGTGAAAAAGGCAAAACTACTCCTATGAATTCAGTGACTGCATCAACTAATGTACCCAGCTTTAAAGTGTCTTTGACCATTCATGTAATTTGATTTAGTCCTGGATTAGGACAGGTCCTTCCTGTATTCACAGGAACATCTGCAAACATGTAACAGCTTCAGCAGTCCCCATCCAGCCCGACTCCTGGCCCTCTCCTCTTCGACCTGATAATTAATCTACTTATAATTTGGCATTATAATTTGAGAAGCAGCTTTGCAAACCCGCAGTGACAAATGTTTCTCGATTGAGCCAATGCTTTGTGGAATCTGTCATAATTGCAATGCATGGATGCTCCCTAACTCCCTAATTGAACTATAACACAAACCTCCAGTTAAATTTATGAGAATGGGTCTTTTTGGTTTGATAATTTTGCAAAAAAATTAATGACGACATGCCAGCGCTTTGCAATGTCTGAGATAAACCAGTGAGGTAACTTGTTCAATGCCAGTTACTCTGCCTCAGATATTATTCATATTGCAGCTAATCCCGCATGAGATTTCCTCCCTTCATATATTTATTCTGCCCTTTGAGAAGGCAATTCATTTCAATGAATTTGCAATAGCTTCTAAAAAATTACAGAGTGGTAGATGAATATCAAATGATTCATGAAAGATTATTCTGGCTTTGAATACTAGCAGGATGAATGTGTTTCTTTTGTACTTTGTAAATTGGCCAATATATTTTTCTCATTGTTTTTTGTATCATAATATGGACACACAATGATAAATTGGTTAGCAGTGCCTCTTTTTAGGGCCTTTCTGTGCTCAGTTTGCATGTTCCCCCGGTGTGTACCAGATCGCCCGGTTTCCTCCATTTGTCCAGAAACAAGATTGTGAGATCATCATTTAAAAACTTGGTTCTTCTTCTTTGTTATTGTTGTTGTAGCTCTTCTTTTTCTTATATTATCCAAGCGACCTAATAAAAGTGAGTCTTAAAAATGTGTGTTTCATTAAGCCTAAATACAATAACTAAATTGACCTTGACCCAAGAAATTAATTTTCTTGAAAGCTTTGCCTCTAATCTCATAAATACTAGTGTACCGTTCAATTGGACCCAGAGAAACATAGAAAACTCATGAATTATTACTTCTATTAAACTTATTTTTTATTCAGAACTGAAAAAAAAATTCTTGAAAATGTTGCCAAAAACGAAATACTGAAGTTGCAGTGCCAGAACCGGATTCTTTTCACATTCTGGGCTCAGCAGCTAATGGTCAGGGACCTCATTTTCTAAATGCGGCCAGCCTTGTGAAAGCTTTTTTTGGGGGATGTGGCGGGGTGGAAGGCGAGTGGGTGGCTGGGAAGGAGGCCCGGGGATTCTCAACTTATTCTTCTAGACAAGAGGGAATGTTAAGAGGAACAGACAGGGAGGCAAAGGAGAATGTGTGAGACAGGAGCCAACAAGAAAAAGCAAAGGTCCAGCATCACAAAGGAGTGACGGAGGATTAAGCACATGAGACAGTAGCAGTTTGATTTGATTGGGCATTGCTGTGTTGTTCAATCGCTCATTAAATCCAATTAGGGAGAGGTAGCAGGAGACAGAACTGGGGTGTAGAAGTGGTGGCAAAGCTTTCGTCTTACTTCTTCCTTGCAGAGACTTGCGTGCAAGGCCGAGCGGGCGACAAACTTCAGCTGTGAACCACTGACCCGGCCACGGAAATCCACACTTCTTCACTTCTTGTTACTGCTTTTCCCTCTCCTTTGTTCTCTCCCACCTTCCCAGTCAGAAAGTTCACCTGCGGCCTCTGTGTTTTTGTACCTCGGCAGTGAGGTGTTGGGGCGCCGGACACTCTGACACGGCGGACATGTCAGAGAGCAGTCAGTCTCGCCGGCCCTACACGCCCGATTCACAGTCAAGCCAATTAACGTCTCATCAAATTAAAAACAACTACTGCCTGAGTGTTGCTCTCACGCGGAGCTACGGCACTGCAGCAGTCACACCGCAGCAGTGCCAAGACAAATACCACACACTTACGCAGAATAACACTGCCCTGTGGTGGCCTCTCAATAACCTCCCCATCAACTTTCACTAAACAAAAACAAACAACATTCAAATGCTGCAACCCCAGCCCTAGGGGTGGGGGGGAGGTCACGTTTCTGGTGTCAGAAATTGTGCACAATTGTCTGAGACACAGGATTATAAGAGGCTTTGAAAACTTAGTGATTTTCCTCATAGAGTCTCATCTGGTTTGGTGATATGTGAGTGCTTGATTGTTTACTTGCCAAACTGTCGCAACAATGCTGCTGTAATTCACATTGTTTGCCTATTATTCATCCCTTTGAATCTTATTTGTGATTCATGTGACTCATCTCTGGACTGTCTGTCCCCTTTAATCCAGATCTTCCTAACTTTCACCCATTTTGCTGTCCCTGGAAGATTTCTGCATGGAAAAATTTCTTTTTGTACTAAGTGGCTGTACTTGTTCAGCTCAGCTAACACTGAGTAAAATATTTAAAAAGATATCTTAATCAACAAACCTCATGGTTTGGTGAACATGTGACATAATGTTACAACAGTACTCTGCTGGACAGACAACTGAGGACATCGATATTTAACCCAACAAGTCAAATGTAAAATTTACTTATTTTAAAATCATTGAACAGTCTGGAGAATCATGAAAAAAAAATCCAAACTGAACTAATTTAGGTGCAAAATCTGTAGTCAGTATTGACAATTTCAGACTTACTGAAGCCAGGTATATTTAATATGACAACATGTAGTTATTAAAATAATTTGATAATATTTTAACATTTTTATTTCATATATTTTAAAATGACATTAAATGCATCTCATTGTTCTTTAGATTTTATATGTAATGGTTTGTAAGCATACTTTACATTTATCTTTAATTATAAATAAATTATTTCTTGTAATGCTGTCCATTCATCCATCCATCCATCCATCTCACTTGTACATCAAATAATGTGTCTGTGATACTCTTCTCATGTCCTTCTTTAAATTAAATAAAATTAAATATTATTAACCATTAATTTTTTCGTTTAGTCATAATTTTCCAATTATAGTTAAATGCTAAATTTGCTGTAATGTGAAAAACAAAAAGTCATATTATAAAAACAACTTATGATTCATACAGGGTAGATCGGATTTTTAAGTAAGTGCTGTTTTTAAAATGAATGTAATCACATAATGTAATCACAAACAAAATATGGTAATTTCATGTCAACCTGGTTTACTTACTTTCCCGTTGTTACTTTACAGTCATGGACTGCAAAGTCTTTCCTCAGGTCTCCTTTCTGACCCATTAAAAGCAAACGTCTATTATTAACAGAGCAATCTTGAGTTACATCACTGGTTGGCAGGATGCCACAATATCCCATATCCACATATTAAAAGCTCTTCAATGCATATTGTTACTCTTGTTATGTCGAGGCTTATCATACTTAAAGGCTACAGGCTGGACTTCATTTGTTCCGACTGAAGCCAAAGTGCATTGCATTACAGTGATTATTGTTAGGTTAGCCCCAGTAGCAGACTGAGAAAACCAGAGCAGGTGAAGGGACAGAACTTGAAGAAACAGCAAAGTTGTTATAGGTTAGTTTTTTTTGTTTTTTTTAGCTTGCTGGGTTGCACATAGAAGTAATGAACCAATGTGAAGGTGTTGGTGGTGAATTAACACCCCCTGAGTTTGACATAGCAACATTTAATCCTGTTTCCCCTTTTATAGTTTTTGTCATTTGAAAATTGACGACAGTGATATCCTTTACATTGTGAATATTCTGCTTTGTCACAATAATGAACAACAGGTAAATTTCTTTTGTGTGTCCGACTGAAATTTTTATTACGCCTTAATATTGAATGTCTTTGTACTGTGTGTCATGACATTCCCTAAGGAGCAGTTTCAAGTGCATTTAGATAACCCTGAAGCATGCTGGACAAAATCCACTTTGATTCATATACCTGTGACATGCCCTGGGCGAGCCTTTTTGTAAATATTTCATGGTGAATTTAGTCAGATCAGATTTTTTTTCCTTCTTTTTTTTGTTCCTTATGTGGAGCAGAACAAGAGACAAGCTGAGCCTCAGGTGAGGTGAACTCCAGTGAAGTGAATCCACTCTCATCACGCTTCAGCAGTAGTAATGTAACTAATAAATCAGCCCATAAAATACACATATCGACTATTGCAGTGATTTATTCATTTCTTATGTCATTCATGATGTGTCCACCTTAAAGAGGTTCAAAGGACATAAAGTACAGATAATCCTGATCATATTAGTCAATCTAACATTTGCCCCAATCTTCAGAAACAGTAATTATATCAACTCACCAACAAGCATTAATTTTTAGTTCTGAGACATTTTTTTTATTACCACTGTATATGATTCAGAGGTTGACTTTTATAATACAACAAGACTATGTCAATTTTCACAATAACAAGCTCCTTTCACTCAAATTCTGTATCATATTGGTTTTATTAAATATGTTTTCAATGTACATAATGTAAACTTGTAGTGCAGACCTTGCTCAATCTGGTTTTCATTTAGCTAACTTGTCTTTATTTGCTTTTCTATTTAATGTACTGTGGTTAATTCTATATTATCTGCATTCCAATCTTGCTGTTCCTGTTATGTTAATCACTGACTGTAAAACAACTGACTCTCGGGTTGCCTTTGGTTCTCATGTATCCCTTTGCCCTCACTTTGTATCGAGATATTTTACTGGTTCCTTCTGTGCCTGTATGCAGATTATAGGAGTTCTTATATCGTAAAAAAAAGAACCTGGGTTGAAGTGACTTTTTATTGCCTCAGGAGCTGCTTTGGTTATCTGTCCCTTAGGTCAGGCTGAGTTACTCCTGGCAGAAATGCTTTTAGGTTCGCTCCCTCCTCATTTCTCTGTATAGAAGCCACAGGAAAATGGCTTTTAAATTAAAATTTGAATCGTTCCTGATTGACTTAAGCAGAGAGTAAAATATCGTGTGACAAACTCTGTACATTTGCCACATGAGACTGATAAATTTATATGGTGGGTTCAAAATTTATAGGTTATAGACTGAACGCAACATCACCTCCATTACAGAAATAGCATTAGTTCCATACATTAATAGTGGTGCATATAATAAACGTAGGGTTTACCAAAGTGGTAGTTATTATTTGAAGTTTTGTCAACAAGAGTAAATATATTGGTAAATGTGATGTTGAGTATCTCTAAAATTATTTAAAATTATTACTATTTATTATTATCTGGGTACAGTCAGTAATGATTGTTAATACTGATTGCAGACAAATATTAAGGTGAAAAGGTAAAGACATTTCCAGTATATTATCACATTGATGTTCATTTTGGTCATTGAAAAAAAAAACAAACACACACATAAAAATCCTGAAATCATTAATTTTAAAGCGTAATCTTGTTTTTAATTTTTTTCAACCTGACAGTGTGTCTGAATTATAATCTCACCAGGAGAAATGAAGACCCTTATGTGTTTTTCTGAACATTTTTGTGTGTCTTTGCACGTTGTCTCAAAATGTGTGATATTTACCATGGTTTACAAATATTAATACTTTGATCTGCAGTTGGTTTACTTCAAAAAATGAGATTGAGAAAATATCTTTAAAGCCACATAACTCATTAACTTTTTACCTTGGCTGTTTGTACTGAGAGCGTGGAGGAAGGTGGTTTGAAGAGGTCTGGGATCAGTGGGCAGCAAGGCCAAGGTCTGAGTGGAGACCTACAGCATTTGAACAAAGAAGCAGACTGACCTTGATGTGTACTGAATGAGTCTGTTCTGGAGAAACATGGGGATGTGCATCATCGTGCGCCCACTGTTCAGATCCTCCAGGCCTTTACAGTCACAATAAAAGTCATCAGAGCTTATGTAACCTTTTCTTGACCTCTGCCGTTTTGTTCTCCTTTCACTGGGCTCTTGAGCCCTGCTGTCTCGGACTGTTTCCACCCCAGAACACAGACAGACATATCTGACAAACTCATATTTTTCTACATCACAAATGACCCAGAGAGATGGCTTGATGGGGTTTCACAGCACATCCACCGCGCCGTCTTCACTCCTTTCCTGAATATGTATCAGGATGGCTGAAGGGGACAGTTCTACAAAATCTCTTTGTCAATCCCTCAAGAAAAGAAGCGGGATCCCGCCAAACATGGCTGTTAGTCCCAGAATAGATGACTGGTTTGACACTGATGTATCATGTCTCAGTAGTTCAGACATTGAAGGCGGCCCGTCTCAGCTAGATGCAGTGCAGGCAGCAAGCCAACAGAGGTAGAAGAGGAACGTGGGGGGAAGACCTATTTAAAAACAATTCTATCTGTGGATCCACTGTGGGCTAAACAAAGGATTGAGTCTCATTAAGATAAGAGTGGCCACGAAAGTGAACCAGTTGTTATGTGAACATGCTGTCAGAGAGGCCGCCGAGAGGCAATGGCCTATTTTTTTTTTTTTTTATTCAAATGCGCTCTCTCTCTCTCTCTCTTTCTCTCTCTCTCTCTCTCTCTCTCTCTCTCTCTCTCTCTCTCTCTCTCTCTCTCTCTCTCTCTCTCTCTCTCTCTCTCTCGCTCCCCCTCGCTCTCTGCCTCTGTCTCTCAATTGCAGTGTGCCATTCCTGGGCATCATATGTTTCGGTTACTTTGGAACAGAGTCTTCAGCGTCTGTCTACCCTCCATCCTTCTTCATCTTGTCCATGTTGCTGCTGGTCATGTCTGCATGTCAGGAGGAACAAAACAGCGATAAACGCAGACAAACGGGCTTTGCTGTTTGCTTGATGTGCAACACAGCAGAAGTAACAGCGAAAAGTCAGGTAGAATAATGTCCTCCCCCAAAGCCAATTGTTTCTGTTAAACTGCCCAATATGAAGTGGATTTATTTTTTGTTTTGTTAGTTTTTGTTTTGTGGTTCTGCGCACTCATTAAAAAAGTATTCAATAATTGGAAGTTATTAATTTAAACCATGAATAATTGTAAATACCGACATCATTTTGTTTGTTAATTGCTCCACTTTGAAGTTTGATTTTGTTTTTGCCCTCTTATTATGTTGAAATCTTGATATTTGCCCCTTTTTTGATTTTTGTAACACAAGCATGAGGTCAAATTCACAAATTAATTTAAAAAAATCACAGAATGTGTTATCCGTCACTTAAGTTCAACTCTAACACTGAAGCATTTATGGAGCTGTACCGGGCAAATGCAGTTTGAACATGATGTAACTTTCAGATTAAATATTTAATAAGACTAATGTGTTATTTAAATACATTAATAGTTGAAATGCAACAATAACAAAACCTATACAAATTACTTTTAATTTTGTCAGATTTCAAATATTGAAAAACAAATGATGACTTTATGAACCAAAATTATTGGATCCTTGCACTAACATGTTTGATCAATAATAATAATAATAATGATAATAATAATAATGAATAATTATTATTTATAATTTTAATTTCATATTAATATACATACATACATATATACATATATAATTATATATTATATTATTTTAAGAAATAATGGAAAATTAAATTATCAACACATAATCAGAATAAATTGCACACCACATGAATTACGTTTTTCATATATATAATTATATATAATTATAAAGAATGTGCTCTCTATTATGATGCACGTGCGCATGTACGCTTTGTACCTTTTTGAGATGTGCAGAAATGGTCATACAGTTTAAACATCTATATAAATATTTTTTTATTTTTTTTTAAAGAATATCCCAGCTCTGAAATAGTAAACAGTGAGCTGTCATTTTTGTTGAACTTCGCATGTGATCCATATAAACCTTGAGTTGCTGCTGAGCCTGTGCTTCAAATGACTGTCCGCTGGAATCAATATCCACGGATGGGAAGCTTCAAACTAACAAACAAAAGCTTTCCACTCATTTAGAGTATCAGGCATGTGTCTAAGCTTTATTATCAGAGAATAAAAAGAAGCTTAGCTGTTAACTCAGACACCATGAACTCTGTGTGACACAGGGTTCATGTAGAGGTTATTGGTTCAAATTAGCCCACAGCGTTGCAGGGCACGCTGACACTAAGTGTCTGGTGACAGAAAGGTTTCACTAGGTGGCAGTATACTCCCTCCGTTTGGCTCAGGCTGCTGCTTTAAACAGAGTAATGAATGAATAAGGAAAAAGACTGAGAGAGATATGACCCTCTGATGAACTGCAAATCTGCTGGGAGCTCAGCGGGGCATTGCTGACTGGTTAAATGCCAAGACTCCACCTGCGAGCGTAGAACAATGACAATGATGCATCTGTATGCGTGTGGGTGTCTGTGAGTCTGTGTCTGTGTGAGGGTATTTGCATTTGTCTGTAAGCATTTACGTGAGCTTTCGCTGTGTTTCTGGGTGTGGTTAATCACGCTAACATGTGGACAGCAGTCCTGAAAACAAAGCGTTTTTTTGAGATTTATCTGCTGTGTTCTATCCCTGCTTGATTTGAATATTTCTTCCCAGATTAAATTGGGAATAATTAAAACGTGGAGTCATTTTGCTGCCAGAGCACTTCTCTAAACAATCTTTTCTTTCCCCCTACACACAAACACACACTCACACACACAGCAGTCCACCTCTCTTTGGCTCCGTCTCCTTACTTTTCTCCATCTCTTCATGTTGTTTCCGAACAAAAGCCAGGACTGGGAGGCACATGATTAGGTCGCCACTAATTGGTATCAGATTCACAGGTTTGGATCAGCATGCTGCTCGCAAGAGCCAATACATTGCTCACATCTGCCCAGAGAGTGGGCTGCTGAGAACCTGAGTGTGTCGAACAGTTTGGCCCACCATCAGTTTCCCCTCGCCGAGTTGTAGGCCTGCCATTACGCATGCTGCTTCGGGGCCAGACGAGCTCCGAGCACTCACAAATGACAGCTTTCATGTGCGAGCCAAACTCTGATCAGAGAACCTTCGTATTGATACCTTTCATGGTTTGTTAACACCTTGACAGTGAAGAAGCTGGACAGCTGAGATGTCTGCAGTGTGACGGAGAGAACCAACCAGCACGGGGAGAAAGATGCGGTTAACGTAGGCGGAGTGGACATGGGGATTAGGGGAGCAGGGTCTGCCATATTTCCTGCATTCGTGGCCTCCAGACACAGAAACTCACATACAGTCACACAAAATGTAAACTTCAAACTCAAACACACTCTTGCCCTTGTCTCTGCTAATGTAATGTGTCAGTAAGCAGCATTTTCTGTGTTTTTTGAAATGAAGGAACAATTTTGTGATTAACTATGCCTCTGAATTTGCTTTGGAAACTCACTCGAGTTTGTTTTGACGTTATCGCAATGGCATTTGCAGGCAGCCCGGTGACGGTTGGGGGAAGTAAATGTGGATTGTGTGTATGGTGATGACATGCGGAGATGAGAACAAAGCGACAAAATCAGAACAAGAAAAGGGTAAGGACATTACTGATCACGTGACACTTTTTTTTTCTTTATCCCTGGAGATGTAAAACTTGGAAGAAAAAAAACAAAACAAGCACCTAGCATGTTGTCAGTGAATAAGGGGTGATGTGGCTATTAAACTTTAGGGGAGCGACAGTATGCCCACCACAGCTCACAGACCCCGCCAGCAGCAAATCCTTGGGAGGCTGCCATTGGGTATGAGACAGCCACAAGGGGTTTCCTGCCAATAGTCCAACAGCGCTTCAGCGTCAAATGCTTGGCAGCTTCAGCCCACACCTCTTTTGGTTAACCCCTTATTTAACCTGACAAGTTCACCAGGGACACATTTGTCTATGACAAGGGCCTTGTGGGGCGATTTCAGGGAGGGGGAGTATGAGGCCTTCAACAGGCCGATTATAGCTAAAGGGCTCTGTGCATCAAAGCTTTTCTATTTCTTTATCATTGGGCACCATAAGTAATCTTGATCACATAATCCCTACTTTGTGTAGTGTATACCAAATGTATTGTGATATTACAGTCAGAGGTGTTTGTGTTATTCTCCAGTGCTGAGCCAGCAGCAACACTTTGGTGGTGACAGTAAAAAGCTTTGGATTTTGGAGAATTTGTGAAATAATTTCTTACCAATGTGTTGCTCTGTCAAAAGTGTACTGTTTAACTCACATGAAATTGTCATCCAAAAGTGTCACAAGTAAAAGTTTAGGCAGCAACAGAACCGAAGCTGTGTTTGAAACTTATGCAGGTCATGAAAACTTCCACCGCTATTGCAGATTATATTGGCTGTATGTCAGTCATAAATAACTTAACATTCGATCATGAGCGCAGACTGCATTACTTATTCATTCTGCGGATCATTTGAGTTGGTATGATGAGTAGACCTGGCAACCTTCTTGTTAACCATCTCATCTCAGGCTTTTCTCATTAAACCCCCTGCTAGTGCTCTCCTGGATCCACTCTGGCATTCTGAAGGCCTCTTGTTACTTCTTTGCGATTTCCCCGTCATTTCCCACCAGCGTTGTCTGTGTCAAACACATTTTTCTTCCAGTGTGCTTCCACAGTTTTTCGGGAGGATTTCTCTTGCTCCGCCTTCACCTACTTATTGTTCATCTGTCAGGTTTTGTCCGCAACCCCCTCCTAGGAGATCAAAAGCTTAAAATGTAAATTTCCATGGAATGGGAGAAAACTTGGAAGTGACTCACAGGTGAACAGGGAATATACAGTAGGTTTAGACAGGCTGTGATGGACTGATTTATGCTTACAGATTAGTGTAAAATCTAGTGAGCGGAAAACGTTTTAGACAGCCAGAGTGGAAAGAGCACACATCAAAACCCTTTGTAAGAAAAACTGCAAGCAGAAGACAGAGACCATTTATCGGATCTCTCATTGCACGGATACCGACTCAAGTTAAAGATAGAGAAAGATTTAGTCTATTGTTGCTACCAGTGCAGTTGATATTTTGAGATATTTCTGGTAAGTCTTAAATGAGGTAATCTTTAGCTGGTATAAGAAACTTAAAGTAAGTAAGTCAATTTTAGTTTTACCTATCTAACAGTGACCTTAACTCTTTCAGTTGCTATAATAATTGTTTAATAATTATACTGATGGTTTGGATGAGTGAAGACTGTTTGCTCAATGTACTCTCACTAACTTCCAGTAAGGAACACTGTTGCTGAAGGACAGCAACCTAATTTGTTTTCATATTTGATTTCCATCCACATATTTGGCTAGCCAGCCGTCTTAAATAGCACCAGCGAGCACAGATAGGAGGCATATGGTTTCGTCCAGCTGGGAGTTGCCCTGCACTGGTATTGGCCACCTATTTGTTGATAGACTCCTATTTCAGCCCAATATCAGATAACATAACAATACAAGTCGGTAACTTTTATTGAAAGGGACATTTTTCCGGCAGCACTTTTGTGTGGCATGCATGTGGGGGAAAGAATGACTTTCAAACTCTATCATTTCCATTTGTTTTGAGTGACATTCATCCCACTTGCTCTTTAATTAAACCATAGTGAGGTCAGAAAGATTGCAATGCCACTTTTTAAAAGCTTTCTGTGGAAATATTATCCCGTGACCATTTTACTAAGCTGGAGTCACCTTATCCTCGCTCAGTGCCCCATGGCAGCCCTCTCACACTCTGAACCTCGTCCAAGCACAACAACCAGGGACTGTACACAGCATAAAGAAAAAAAAAAGATATAACATGATCCTTCTTTTTTTTTTTTTTCTTGTCCCGTCTTCTCTCTCATTGCAAGTCTTTCCTTCTTCCCTGCTAGCACATCCAATCAAATTAAAACCGGAGGGGATGAGAGGGGAACTGCTGTTATGGGGCCCAGTGTCACTAAATTCATAGAATCGCGAGAGAGTGGATACTATAGTTTATAGCTGTCCCCTCACCCCCATTACTTCTGGTAATCCCCAGTAGAAACCAAAGAGAGGAAGAAAGGGCAACGTCCGCCGCCTAACGACGTTACAAAAACAGAATGAAAACCAACCAACCCTTCCATAATCTTGGCTATGGAGGGAGGCGGTTGGAAATGACAAGACTGGTGTGTGTATGCATCTGCGTACGTGGAAAGCCCACTAGCTCCACTCATGGGTAACAGATGGTGCCTTATCATTGGCCAGGATCGGCCGCGGAGCACACATTCCTAGACGTGCCAGTAATGCCTTCTGTGATGTTCAGTTAATGCTAACTTCACGTAGAATTACATACCAAATTGCAGTTGGAGACTCCTCATTACGCCACGCACTATTGGTGTTGAACTTGTCAAGCGCAGCTCACCGGGGGGCATTTTGTTCAGATAATTGTTGTGTAATGATTGAACAAGCGATCACACCTCCCCATGTGTGCTTTGCTTTTTTGATTATACATTCATACTAGTGTGTGTTGCTACCAGTGAGACTCATCCGTACACTCCAATGAGCGCCCATCATGCCGACATGCTTCTTCACCTGGCCGCCCTGAAAACTGGCCTTTTTGTGATCTCCCTCCTCCTTCGCCCTTTTAATAATGCCCTTTTATTCTTGAACACATTATTAAACACTGTCACTCAGGCTAAATACCAGGAATAGTTGGATAAGAGCCTAAACAAGGATGGAGGAGGGCGCAAAAGGGGGGAGAGGGTACATAAAGTACCCTGAGTGATGGATCTGTGAGTCCATAAATGCTGGTGTTGTGAATAGAGAGAGAAAGGTAAAAGCTGGGAGGGTGAAGGAAGGCTGGAGGAAGGCCAAGTGCATTATGGTCGGGGTGAAGAGTTCAGGCTGGAGTGCAGCAGGGGGGCCAGCGTGCACTTTGGCTCCACACCGTGATGGTCGGTCAGTGAGAATGATGATTGACACCTGGTATAAATGACTGAATGATTGACAAATGCAGTGAGCATGTTAAAGTCTGCAGGTGGGAAGATATCAGCTGTGTCTTGGGCATACAAGAGTCCGTTGCGGAACATATGTTTATGAGAGTTTTATGAGGCATAAACATATGGTGGAGTGTACTTGTATGGGTGCGTTTATAATTGTATACCCTCAGTTTTTCTTGAACACATCTGGATTTATTTTAGGAAGAAACAAATCTCAGGTAATGCGATACATCTTGTTGCGCTGCAGTGTGAGTCTGCCTGATGCAGCACTGGTGTTAAATGTTTGATATTTGTGTGAACAGACACATTATGTTTAAATTTATTTTATTACTTTTATTTTCGACCTTTATACTTTTCTGTCATGCTGAAAAAAAAAATGCTGACTGTAAATTAATTTTTTGCCGTTTTTAGACAAGTATGAAAAAAGCATGTGAATGCATGATCTTGGAATGAGAGGTTAAATCTTTTTCCAGGAAAACCTGGAGGGTTTTTTTTCTGTCTCAGCAGTGTCCAGCAGCATTTAATCCCCCCACCGAGCCTTTACAATCACTAAAAAGAAGAACATAAATTAGAAATGTTTTTCGATCACTGCTGTTTAAAAATGCCTTCTTTTTTATATGTACAGATCTTTTTAAAGCTGTTGACACAATGGGCTTAAAAACAAACGAAAAACAAAACAAAGCAACTAAAGTAAAATAACTAGAACGGACAAAAACATAAAATAAAACGAAGTTATGAAGTTTTGAACAAGTTCATCTTATATGCATGAACTTGTGTGATTTGCTATATAAATAGACCAAACAGAGCATTGGGGAGGAAGAAAGAACTAAAACTTAAGTGGATTTGTAAAGTATTTGTTCTTCAATCTTCACCGAATCATTAAAATTTGAAGCTTTTTATTTATTTATTTATTTTTTTTTTTTTACATTGCAACACAAACACGTAGTACTTATGTTCCTAAAACTGGCTCAGAATGTTGTTAAAAAAATCTGAGGATGCAGTGCACGACTTGATTCATTATCATCAGTAATGATTAGCCTGGTGTTGCCAAGGTGATGAACAATATACCGCTCGCGCGCACGCGTGTGTGCATGTGTCTGATAAATGTAGTTTTAGTTAAATAATAGAGGCATGTTGAATAAAAACATTTATTCATTTAATATTTAAAAAAAAGTTGCATTAGTATTACCATTTTTACCTGAGTATGACTTACTTTTGCCACCTCTGTTCATATCGCTGTAGGGGAAACAAATAGGTAATAAAAAAAGAAAACAAACAACACCAAACTATAAATTTAGAAGCTGTTTTATTTTCTGCTAGGTTGCAGCTGGCAAGACATCCACTTACTCAGAATCGGTATGTCTCACTTGTGATTCTCAAATATCTGCAAGGCTTACGAATGGCAGGACCGGAGTGGCCTTGTTTTGATATTTAATAGCCCAAGTACCCCCCTGTGAGAGACAAAAGACATGATAAGGCTTAACTGGGGCTGTGACAGGCTTAGTCTACTGGTTACTGTGAGGAGTGATGGGCTGATGGGAAAATGAGTTTCCAGAACATGGAGAGAGCAGCCACAGTTTACTGAAGTCACCAGAGTGGGGCTGGGAACACAGACGTACAGATGCACTCACACAAAAACACACGAGGATCACCTGCCTGGAGACAGGGTGGATTATAGGGGAATTAGGGGGCACCGTGTGACTTGGCAGTAGACCGAGGGTCCTGTTGTCGTCGGCACAGGATCTGATCTCCTGCCAAAACACACACGCTGGCACACTCGTACAGTGGAAAACACAAAGGAGGCTGAGGGCACTGATATGAACACATGCAGAAAGTAGAGACAGGCATGCTTTCACCCACGTGCATGCATGTGCTGTGCGCACCGGACACACACAAACACATGCACACAAGCTCCCAGCCGTGTTAAGTGTGTCTCCATCCAACAGTAGCAACTGTAACAATGACAAGGCTTAGTAGTGCAACAGTACCCCCCTACAGATTGACACATGAGACCTCTGTTCATACAGTGTAGCCATTCACAGCCTTAAAGCTTGATGGCTCTCTCATAGACAACAGCAACACACAGCTGTACACTGGTATAATTACTAGAGAGGCCTTTACATGAAATGTCAGTCTTAATTCAGGCTTTTAGCAACAAGCCCATCGAGCAGTAAATTGTAATGCGGTGCAGCAGATGGAGGGTTTAACCTGAAATGAAAAATTAGTTGATTATGGATCAGGTTTAAATTTTGACCTGCCATATTTATGGAGTTCTAAATTACAGACCCTAGAATAATTTAAGACTTTTATTTAAGCTAGTTAAATGAATCAAATCCAGCTCAAAATTGTATTTTAATATATAATTTTTTAACATTTCAGGAAACTTCCCACCGACACGAATTACATTTCAAAACGCCTCACATTGCTGTAAAACTTGAGATTTATTGGCACTTTTACAGCTGCAATATGCCACTTCACCTAACGTAAGAAACTGCCCTTCGACATGGGATGATTTGCCAGGCACGTCAAAATTTTGAAACACACATGGCATGCATAGTCGGGAGCTCGCACTCCGGTGCAATGTGGCTCCGTAACAGCGCCGCTCGCGCTCGTGATGTTAAACACACTCATTTGTACTCGTGTGACCTACTTTCATTATTGTGTTAATGCTCATTCATATAGTACAAGCACAAAGCGACTCCGGCACAATAGACAGGTAGTCCTCCTAACCGCCTGATACACACAAGCGCGCTCTGAGTAATAGTCATGCATATCTCTCACACCCTCTGCCAGTTGTCAGTCACTGCCTTTGAGCACAAGGCCTGAGGGACTAGATTAAATCCTTCTGGAGACAGAATGACGGGCACAGAAGACTGTGCTCAACACACACACACACACACACACACACACACACACACACACACACACACACACACACACACACACACACACACACACACACACACACACACACACCTAGCGTGAACGACTCTGTTTTATATTTAACTATTTTTCGCATTCTGAAACTCCTCAGTGAGTTCTTATAGCAGAAGAAATTGTATTTTTTTAACTACCTGTTTCCCAGCCATTAATTAGGGATGTTGTGTTTGTGTTTCTTAGGAAACAGAAATATTTTTACCCACTCTAAAGCGAGTTTAATTCCTTAAGCTGAAAACTAAGACCTTTAAACATTTAGTCGACTGTTACTGAAACCGAGCAGGAAATGAAGAGCGGCCCAGTAAATATTTGGTTGTAATTACCTGTGAATAGTCAGAAACTAAATAATGCCTGCTTGTAAACATTTCATTGTCTTGGCAATGTATCCAAGAGGTTGTGTTAGTCATTATCTGAACACGTAACCAAACAGAGATTAAAAGCTTGATTTTGTCATGTTTGACAGATCCTCTCTATTTTCCTGTTAATTATCTTCTGATAGACCTATTTTGCTTTATTTTTTTTCCAGCTCAGTAATGCAAACTGCATGGAATGGAAACATTTTAAAGGTTTTAAAGTTGAGTCACTTTGTGGCTGCAGTATATTCAGGTGATTTCTGAACACTTGAAGTGACTTTTTGTGTGTGCGATTGGTCCAATGTTCGAGTGCACATTGCAGCTGCTGATGGGCAATTTATTAAATTATTTAATTGAAGTTAATTGTTTCTTAGCAAAACTTTTCCAAAGACAATGCAGATTGCAGGAGTGGGAAGAAGCATTTTTGAAAAGTCTGTGTTTTGTTTGTCAGTTTATTTATCTGTTTTTTGCAAATTCCTACAATGCTCTACTATGTAAAATATCTATTCATTATATTTTCAGATTTACAAAAAAAAACACAAAAAAACAAGTCAACACTGTGAAGACATCCAAACATGACAGCAGAGCCAAAAGCATTACAAAAATGTAATGTAATGTAAAATATAACTGTAAAATATAGCTGGAATTTGAAAAAAAAAAAGATTTATTGTTCTTTAGTATTCCTCATTTCATGTCAGTGTGTTTGGTGTTTCAGTTGTCACTGTGAAAGTCATTGATGTCTTAATTTAAGTTGGTTTGCCAGTTGAACAGAGTATGGCTAAATAATTCAGACTTGTTTGAAAGTCTCTGAAGGACGACTTGGTGTCAGAGTCGTAACAAGGCACACAAAGCAAAAAGTGGTAGAAATCGTGATCAGAACTGTGCCATCTCCTTTGATGTATTGATAATTCCTTTCTTTATATGATTGTCCCACCTGTTAAACTTACTTTTTTGAATATATTTTACAGCTGTAAGCTTGTCCTTGCTGCTTTTAAGATGACACATTTTAAACTTTTGACCTTAAAACCGAAGTCCTGAAAAAAAAAAAATCATTACAGCAAAGCTATTCTTCTTCTTCTTCTTCTTCTTCTTCTTCTTCTTCTTCTTCTTCTTCTTCTTCTTCTTCTTCTTCTTCTTCTTCTTCTTCTTCTTCTTCTTCTTCTTCTTCTTCTTCTTCTTCTTCTTCTTCTTCTTCTTCTTCTTCTTCTTATTATTATTATTATTATTTTATTTTTTTAATTAATCCATCAATTAAAAAACAATTTATTTTGTGGCACAAAACTATGATTCAAGTTAAGTTATGATATAATTCACTACCAATGAATGAGCTGGTGAATCCATAGTGACAAGTATAGTTTTATAAACAGTTTGAGTTTCGTGTATATGCTTACATGTGTGTACACAGGAGTTTTCTTTCAGAAATGTACTTTTCTTATTTATTTAAGGAAAGAAGTTGGCTGGGTACAGTTTTTTTCTATTTTTTTTGTACAGTAGTATTTTTTGATGCGGTCTTTTGTTGTTCTTGAATTCTAACTTCAACTGTCTTCCAAACTGTGCTGCGAGTGGCTGTAGCAGCTGAAATAATACTGCAGTGACAGAGTTACGAAGGGTTTATGACCTAGTTCCTGCAGGGAAATGGAGCAGGTTACTGTCGGCTATGGAAGTCAATCCTCACCGCATGAGAGCAATGTGTGTCTACAAATCAACCTTTTTTCTCATGTGATGGCAAAAATTGCCATATGTGCATGCAATATTGGTTGTTATCCTTCATCTCAAGCAAAACAGCTGAGGGGGCATATTCATCACCCCATACTCTTTGCATTATGGGTAAGACGATACACATTTTAGTCCGCTGAAAAACCGGATGGTGCTGCACGGTTGCTGTGGGAGCAAGAAAGTATTTTATTGACAGATGACATCATGTTATGCCTGCCCACTTCTCTTCCCTCAGATGAAAAATATGCTGTGAATTGATGGCAGCAACATCTGAAACGTCTTCCATTTTCTGACCCAACAAGCATTAACTGAACTGCTCCCTGAAGAAGCAGCTTGGTGTCTAAAATACTTATGTGACTATATATTTGTGGCACGTATGGCAGTAACTCTCCAGGGAAAGGAAAATACTAACATTCAAAGTTCTATTTTTCTCCCGAGTTAAATGTATAATTGGCATTTATTTTCCAAGGAGACGTCCAGATATAACTGTGCCCTTGGATTTGTAGCCCATATGTGACCCTGTAACGTCCACCTACGGTGTTATTATGTGTTTTTATGAACAGACCATGTGGGTACAGTCCAAACTCAAGGGCACAGACTATCTATCTCCCATCTGTCAGCGACTTGTCATCTGGCTTTAGTAATTACGCCAGTGTAAATATGGAGAGGAGACAGCAGTTTGACAGCTGAATGAGATCCGTTAGATATATGTGGACAGCTTTCATGACAGTGAGTTAAAACAAAAAAGAAAATAATCAACAACAATATAAAAACAAAATGTCTCACTCTGAAAATTGCCAAAACCTTTAAAGGCTGATTTATAACTTCAATTCCAGACAGATATTCAGGACACAGACTGGAGCTGTGTAAAGAGTTTTAAGTCATCCTGCATGTGAACTAACATAGAAATATCTGCAAATAACTCAAATTGATTGGATTTCGAAGGTTGAACCACTGTAGGACATTTGCAACAATGCAACACAATTAACATTAATCTATTTAACTGACATTCCTCAAGGCAGCGACAGAGCGGGCAAACTAGTGATCCAACCACGAAATGACAAACAATAATTGTTAGAAATAGAAACAGTGAGTGTTAGAAGTGAAAGCCGTGCCTGCTAGGTGAATTAAGGTCTCTGAATTTGACTTGTGAGTGTGTGTGTGTGTGTGTGTGTGTGTGTGTGTGTGTGTGTGTGAGAGAGAGAGAGAGAGAGAGAGAGAGAGAGAGATTAACAGTTTTGTTTACTCTCTGATGTGCTGGTGACCTGTCCTGTCCTCGCTGCCTTTTGCTCACTGTCAGCTGGGAATGGCTCCAACTCCTGAAATCCACAGTTGTATAAAGCGTTGTAGAATATTGATGGGTGTGTGTGCTTGGATGGATGAATAGAAGAGTAGCTGATGAAATTATATATTTTTTTTCCACCCTGTTTAAAATAGTTCCTTGTAAATGCCTTTAAATTTCATGCTTTCAGTGTCCACTGCTGGAACAGAAGGGTCACAGTGGCATCGTGATGGAAAAGCAGGGCTGTGAGGAGGTGAATTATCTTGACCCTTTATTGAAGGTTACAGATATTTGGACCTTTGCGGAGGTTACAGCAACACTGTCAAAACGAGACAGACAAAAACTCAAAGGTGCAGTGGTAATTCTTCAGGTGAAAGAAAACACCTTTTTTTCCCCTCCTGCATTCCCATCTCAAGTTTTTCCAGCATCTTTTTGGTGAAAAGACTGTTTCTTTGAACCCTAAATTGCTCTTCCTTCCCAAATCTTCAGCGAGCTGCATCCTCACTAAAGAAAAGAAAGAAAATATGACGTCTCTCAAATGGTATTTACTGCCTTCTCAAGGAAACCAAATAGTAAGACAGCCAATGAATAAAGATGGAGAGAGGACAGTTTTATGCATGAACATCTTTGACTGGATAACCTACGGGAAACAATTTGCGGAAGCAATAAAGAAAGACCTATAAAGACGTTTATGGAGATCAAGGAAACAGACATTTGACTCTGAGCCTCTGGTCGGGAGGGTAAATCACCTTAAATCTTCCATCCTGAACAGTCCATTCCAGACCCCAGATAGATCCTATCTTTATGTGTCGGTAGTAGTAAAAGATTAAAGTTGTCCGCATGCAGCGTGGGTCAGCACTGGGTGGTCCGGCTTCACAAACCTCACAGACATTGAGGACAACTGATTATTCATCCTTGTGGACAGAAGCTTCCAAGTTTGAGCTTTGTTCGTTTTATTTATTAATTCTCGGCAGTGCGGCTCCTTGACAGCGCAAAATGAATTGATGCAAACTCTGTGAAGGTTCATCTTTCTGGGAAGCCGGAAAACGTCTACACACAGAACTTCAGTGCATCAGGACTTTTTTTTTCTTCTCCTAGAATTAATGAATAATTTAACCTTAGCTTGATTGACATTTAACTGTAGTTGCATTTCTGCTTTCCGCTGTGATTTATCGAGCCAAGAGCTTCACCTTGATGTATGTGTATCTATGTGGATGTTTTTTCAAGGTGAGGGATAAAAGTGAGTCGTATTCACTGAGACAGCAGACACATTTCAGCGCTAACTAACTGATCACATCTGTCAGCGTTGATGTCTTAAAAAAATAATTTTGAAACACGTGACATTTTAGTGTTGACGTTGACATACACACACACACAATAGCGATAGCACCAGACTTTTGTCTTCTTGATTGGTGCATATGAATTAGCCAGGAGAAGGCAGACAGGCTCAAAAAACAGACTCGTCATTTAAGTTTTCTCATACGTTCATGCCTTCATTTGGATACAGTGAAGCCTCCACAAGAAAAAACCAAGCGAAACAAAAACATAATTCTCAAGCAATATGCATGCAGGTTAGCAATGTATGGCTTTTATTTTATTTTTTGAGACATTTTAGCCAAAGTTTGTTTATTAAAGTGAAAGTATTTTCTGATTACCAAAGAATTTCCCATGGTGCTCTTTCATTTCAAGACATATTGCTCACCATTTATTCTACTTGTCGCACACCTGAAAAAAAAACAGGAACGGGCTTTTTAACAGGTCATGATCCAGAGAGCCTAGTGGTCTGTGCAGTTCTGTTGTTTGCTTTTGCATGGTGCTTCTTTTTGATGGAAGATTCAGAATTCAATTTAGTATGACATAAAACACAACAAAACAAAACGAAACAAGCAACAAAATAGTTGTTCAGTTGGTAGCTCAAATATTCTCTCAATTGGAAGGTTGGAAGCTTGATTCTCTGTCTGTGCACATGTTGAAGTGTCCTTGAGCAAGAAGCTTCAACCCCAGTTTGATCACGATGGATGGAATGAGTTCTGCTGTGTGTGAATTTGTGAATGTGATTAACAATGTAAAGTGCTTTGGGGACTGCTCAAGCGCTGTGTAAGTGAAATCCGTGCACCATTTAATGTAATTCTTGCCCAACAATAAGTGTCTTTCTAAAGAGCCTTGTGGGATTCCTAAGATGTGACCTAAAATCCCTGACGAACCATCGACTTTCTCACACGGCTGTATTCTTTGACACTCTGAAACTCCAATACAAAAATGAAAACAACAAATGCCAACTCATTAGTCACTCAGCCGATTTTACCCGTCACCTCCCTGCTGTCCTGTCTCCTTGACTTCACTCCTCACCTGCTGTGTTCCAAACGTCTTTTGCTCTTCTTCTCTTCCATACCACTCACTCTTGATATTGCAAAATCTAGCTTCTCCTCTCTCCATCAGCGCTCTGTCTCTTCCCTTCTTCTCCAGCATTTGTTTACCAGTGTGTGTTGATTGCTGACCCAGCAGCCCTGCTGTCTCCCTGCTACCTATTTTTAAGCTGTGAAAAACTCAGGACAGCAGGCGGCAGAAACACTTAAGTCCCAGCCTTAATCTGATTGAGTATTTTTTCCTTCAACAGCATTTTACTGCATGGTTGCTTTGCTAATCTTTGCAGTTGTATGAGGCCTTGGTGGAAGGCTGACAGGTCAAATTTATAAGCTCTGTCTGATAGCTAATGGAAGCCAGAGTCTAATGAATCTATAATACCTTTACATGTGGAACTTTTTGCTCTGTCTTGAATAGACCCTTTATATGTTTGCATCAGCTTCACATTATACTTTCATTTAGACTTTAGAATATAGAATAAATTAGTAATGATAATCAACCATCCATCCACTCATCCAACTGCTGTACTGCTTTATCGTGTTATTAAAGGTACGGAACTATCATACCTTACAGTGTGAAAATTAAGAAGACTGAGTGGAACAGGAATTGAGTGAGATTAGGGCTGTATTTTTGGTTTTACAAAAGGTCACATCCACCATTGGCAGCGTGTGAACTTCAGGTATCTGGCCAAGGCTATGAGTGGAATCCAATCAGTCTTTTGAAAGCTTTTACAGGAATTGTCTGCAAAGTATCTCTTTTCACCTACCGTACAAGGAGGAAATCAGCTTTGAGAATGTGCAAAATGTGAAGTAGCACACAGATTTCATATGATTGGTTAAAGTCCTGTCTCTTGTGATTAGTTGTGTGTGTGTGTGTGTATACGCTGTAACTCTCCAGAAGCAAGTTATTTCACCTTATGTAACTTGGAGAAAACTCATTTTAGGATTACAATGTCTACTTACACTGGACTGTATTGAATTAAATAAATTTAAATCGCTTTTGGTCAATATTGAGATATCAGTTTGTGATCATGCACTGACTTCAGAAACATTATGAACAGCTTTTTTTTTTTAAAAGGTCCTTCTTTCTAGCAGTGGATTTTCTTGGACCTTGATCAATTCAGTTGAAGTGAAATTAAATAGCCTAAATATGTTTGGTCTTTAAGGTAGATGAAAAAGCAGACAGCTATAAGGACAACAAACTGGACAAAACTGAGTGCAGCACTATAACTGTATTTTATATATTCATTATATCTGCTATTCCAGAAAATCCACAAATATGGCCTAAAAAAATCATTTTTGAAAGGACTTGCATGTTTTATGCATTAGGATATTTACATTTTGTAACACTAAGTATATTACAAATACCTTATTAATCCCAAGTGGAAATGTTTCAGAACTTAATTTTTTTTTTTTTTTGTGCTTTGTTGAGAAATGTGGAGAAATTATTTGTCCACATTTAACCCATCCTATCTTCCTCGGAGCTGTGGACTGCCACTCTGCCAGTGGTCAAGGGTCCTGCTCATTGACCCACAGCGGTAACCTGTCAGCTGAGGGATTCAAACCTCAACTCTAAGCTCACATCTCAAGTCCATTTCTGTAACCTCTAAGCCGCCGCTGCCACTTTCACAGCCATTATTTAGACAGTGCCAAAGATGTTACAGCAGTTCACACAGACTAGAGACGAGGGCATTAGCCAACTATATGTCAGGATCACCGACAGGATCAGGACAGACCACTCAGGAGCAAACCAGTAAAGGTTTAGTGACCAGTATGCGGGACATGGCTTTGCAGGAGATGACATATTTTGCACGCAAATGCTGTGAAAGGTCTGATTAGAATAATATATATGCTCCAAATGAAAGTGAGATGAGATGCCAGCTTCACATTGACTTCTTCCATGTCTGTTGGCATTTTCCAGAATGAACACAGCGGCCGATCAGAAAAAGACAACAGAAAGGCCTGCGGTGATTCTTCTGAATAAAATAACCCAGTTATGTAGTGGACCCCTGCAGGAGGAGGGAAAATACCTCGGGGCCAAGAAAAGTGCCAAAACAGAAAACAAAACAACAACAATGACAACCGCAGCCCTCATGTATCCCATCTGAATTATCCATGAGGCCAATATTTATAGGTTTTATTGAAACACTTACCAATAAAATAAAAGGCTAGTAGCACAATAAGAGTCTTTATGTGTCTCACAAATTTCCCAGGACTTGTAGGAGTTCGGTGGAGAGGGCAGCGCGATGTGTGTCTGCACTGCAGTGTTTCAACACGAGTACTTGACACATTGTTTATGCATGTGGAGTAAAATTGTCTTAATTTGTATTTTCATACTGTTTATAGAAGTAAATCATGGATATAGCCAAAAATGATGCGTTTTTGATTTACACCACTGTAGATATCAATGCATTTCCCCCATCTCTATGGCTATCTTTTGCCCGTGCTTTTTTCAATCAATGCAGCAAATCATGGTTGCCAGCTGCGTGCTGGAGGAAATTAATCTTTCTAATTGAATGAATATGTTGACTTGACTTTAGTCATTAAAGACTCCCCAACACTATATCTTTGTTTAGGTTTTTACAGACATTTATGGACTTCCACATCCTGCTGCTGTGTGTGCAGAAAACGGTTTGGATGGACAGCCACGCTGCAACCGGCAGCTCGGGGTAATGAATACTATTAAATCATTCCCTCTCTCTTATTAAGACCACATTAAAAGAGGCCAAAATCTGGAGCAAAGTACACAGAAAGGAGGAAAAACAAACCACTCAACAAAGAATGGATCAGTCCCCTTTTTCATTATTGGGGGAAACCAGAAACAGGCTGCTCTTTATTGGCTGTCAGCTCCCACCCTTCTGCAACAAGCAAACAGAGACCTGAAAAGAAGGGGAAAGAGGGAGGCATTTCTGCATTGAGGACTTAGAGAGGCTCAGCCGGACATCCTGGGTGAAGCATGAGAAAGAGAAAGAGAGATGAGACGAGAGGAGTGATGGAGAGTGTGAAGTGTGGGTGATTTTAAATGTGTATGCATTTTTAATTAAAAGGTTTTTGTTGCAGATGTATGAGAGGTATGAGTGGGTGTCTGTGAAGCAATCTGCAAAATGTGTGTTTACAGATGAGTCCCGGGAGGCAGGATTTGGAACGCTAAGCAGGCCGCCTATCGTCAGTTTTCACCCGAGAGCTGCCAGGAAAGTTAAAGCGATAGCCTGTCACTGTAGAACATTTCCCAGATTAGATGTGAAAGATGATAATATACGTCACTTTTAATGTTTCTGGACATATGTGTTTACGCCACCGCCGTTTTGTTTAGATACTGGACACATTTGCAGTTTGTCTCGCTTGCAGGAATTTCGGTTGTGGCTTTCATGCATTTTTCTTTTTATCAGTGATTCAGTTTACACCTTTTCAAGAGGTGAGTAAGTGGGTGGTCAGCGCCAGAAACTTGTCATGCTTTTTAACACAGTGAAGATCTTTTACTGTTTGACAATAAAAATGTTGTGCTTTCATGTTTCCTTGCTGTTTCTTTTTCCACTTGAAGTTGACTCAACAACAATTCTCCCCATAAATGGTTGCTACACTTTGTTCTCCTTCCTAACAACGGTTCCTTCGTATAATTAATTCATGCTTTCTCTTTCACTGGGCTTCTTCATTTTGTTTTTCGAAGAGTTACTGTGAATTTCTGAGTCAGTCATCACCCAAAGCATGACGCTTCTCCATATGTTGGATTTGTTATGGATGCTTTTGTTTGGTTTTGATCTGTTGAAATGTCGATCCTAACAGTTGCAATAGTTTGGCGAAAAGAAGAGACATAGACAAACTGTTAATCCTTTACAAAAATATCAGTTTCCTGTGAGTCTGGGATTTTAAGCAAGATAGTCTTGTGTGATTATGCATATATATTATTGAAATTTTATACATTATTTAGATGTATTGTTCACAAATGATTCAACTTATATATTGACACACAATCTGGTTAAAAAATGTAGATTAGTATAAAACTTCAGCTTGTTTCTCCTTGTATTGAATTTAATTCTTTTTACATAGCATATTTTTTTAAAGATAGCTGCGTGTATGTAAATGCTAAATTAAACCAGCTATATTTTACAAGGAAAGACTCACTCAGATGAGTTAAACTTGAAGTTCATATAAGAAATATAACACTACAAATTCTTCATTTCACACTCACTCAGAATCCATCTAAAGCCTTTTCGGTTATCCATAAATGTATTTTGCGTACTTCACTTTTTTAAGTAACTATTACTTCAAGGCTTGAATCTCACTTACTGGAAACACACAAAAAATGAATGAGACTGTCAAAAAGTTACTGAAAACATAGTTTATTTAATTGCCTATGGTGGACATAATGTCGTAGTGTATATATGGCTGCAGTCTCAGACATAAAGACTGAACAATGTTAGAAAAAGCAGCAGCTGACATTAGCAGTCAATTGGATTAAACCCAAAAACGGTGTGCTCTACGAACACCTCAGAGTCACTGCCAGTAGTTTTCAGTGAGATTAATTTAAAGTGATTTAATATTTACAACTGACATCTCTGAATGCTGACATGGTTTGTACAAAGACAAGTTAGTTTAATTCTATTAAAGTTCTGTTACATCCAGTTGCCTCTTTTGTCCTTTTCAGGGCAATTGTCACTGCACATAAACAGTGCGAGCAGCAGGTCGCCATCTGTGTGGATTTTATTCAAGACAATGCAGAAACGGGCCTTCTTGAGGAATTTGCATGGTGGTCCTCAGCCGGATCTGCCACTCTGTCAGCCGCTGTTATGTCTTGTGTGTTTAATCAGCCGTAAGGTCAGAGAAGTTGGTGGAACGGTTATTGTGCCGTTTATGTCCTCTTCATTGGACTCATTAGCCTCTTCCCATTAGCCTACTCTGTCTCCATCATTTAGTTTCAGTCTTGAGGATGATGAATGTTTCTCATATAAAAGTTTTTCTCACTTTGTTCACCGCTCATATGTCATAGGCTTGAAGCTTTCTCTGAAGCTAACTTCCTAAAAGAAATAAAACACAATTGTTATTTTCCATTAATGCTGATTTTTTTTTTCATTCATAAAAGACCACCTCTCTTCTCCTTTTTTTTTGAGTGCTTATATATCTTACCCTGCCTTTTACCAAAGATGAAACCGTACAATAGTTAGTTTTCAAAATATGTATGAAGTTGGTGGCGCAAAGGCTCTTTTAAAGGTGCAAACTTATGTGTTGTTGGTTTATGTGTATACGTGTGTGTGTGTGTGTGTGTGTGTGTGTGTGTGTGTGTGTGTGTGTGTGTGTGTGTGTGTGTGTGTAATTTAGTGGAAGACCTAAGAAAAGCATGAAAACTTTTTTTTCCTTTAAATCTGAAGACAAAAACTAGATTGTGACATTTAGCTTTGTTTTGTTTAAATGAACACTTTCCTCTTCAACATCACTACTTTATGTTAGAAAACTCTATCTTTCCATCATCTCTGTTCTTCTGTGTTTTAGATCCCTGTGTCACTGACTTCGTGAATTTCATTTTTCTTTGTTTCTAATAAAAACTGGTAGAGACGGAGCGCGATCCTCGCCCTCTCAAATCACTTCATTGATCCTCTTTTCTGTGAGATCTAGATTCGATCCATGTATTAGCTGTAAAATGTGTCCTTTATCTCAGTTATGCTCTTTCTTGATCCTGGCTCTATATTACTTTAAGACATATGGCAGACCTGTATGTGCTTAGTGCTGCAAATGGCCCTGGGAAATCTTTTTTTTTTTTTTTGCTTGTGAAGATTGAGTAATTGGACATACAAAATCAGCTGTGAAAAATATGACAGCAAAGACTCTGTTCTGTCCCTGCTCTATTCAATTTGGCTTCACCCATCCTGTCTCAGTCTGTCCCCCAAATTGCCTGTGACACCTCATGCTCCCTCCACAAAACCTACCATTTCTCTCATGTTCTCAGCCTCTGTTTCACTCTGTTTCCTTCTCCCTGTTTCAGTAGTTATTCTCGTCTCAAATCCAGTTTCATGGGAGACCCTAACAGCCCCCTCTCACTGTCTGTCACCTTTTACCTAAATAATTTACTGTCTTCATTAATTTATCTAATTTTTGCACAGGTCCACTCATCACCTGCCTGTCTGAGTTTGTCCCCTGTCTGCCCTTTTTCTTGATAAAAAGCGCCTGCTCTGGTCCATCAACGCCTCCTACTCAGCTGTGACCTGGGCCAGTGTGATTGACATCGACTAGTCCAACTTTCCCAAAGCTGTCCAGCCCCTCCGCTACGGTCTCACAGGACTCCTCTGTGTCTCTATCCTTTCCCACATTAAGCTCTCTGCCATATTTTCAATTTTTTTCCCCTTCTGACCAAGTTGACCATCCTCTGCAGGCGGTTAATACGATTAAATCTTAGTGCAATTTAACAAAAAAACTATTTTAAAGTTATGAAACACCTAAATTCATAGAATTTTAGGATCGGCCAAAGGAAGAAAGAAAAAAAAAAAACATCAGAAATTGTCTGACTGGGTTTTCTTTGGAAGCCATACTGTCAAATGTTTCTACATTTCTGCTTTCTTATCAACACAACGTGACAACGGCTCGTTGCTTTTTGGATATGAATCTTTTAGAGGTGTTCTACTGAAGCAAGCAATCATCCATTGAGAAGCAGCTGTTTAATTTGTGGCTGATTGTGATGATTTCAAAATGTGTGTGAGTTCTTGAATGTTTGATAGTTTTAGAATGTGTGACAGTTTTATAATGCTTGACAGTTTTGGATTGAGAGTTTCAAACTGTTTGCTACAGTTTTAAAAGACGCTCAGCTGTTTGGAGAATAGCAGAAGACCCAGACCTGGCGTTTGAATTAAAAAAAGATATACAGTAGATCAGTAGATGAATGCAGAATGAACAGAGGGACTGCGCTCTGGAAATCGTGGTCCGTGCTTCTACCTCTCAACAAGAAGATTCTTGTTGGGGTTTTCTGTGTGGAGTTTTCATGTTTTCCCTGTGTGTGGGTTTCCCCTAGATTCTCCAGTTTCCTCCCAGAATGCTCTACAATCATGCACAGGCTAAAGCTGGATGAATGGTTAAAGAAAATGGCAATTTTCCCCCCAATAACTAAATCAATCAATCAATTGATCGATCAATAAAGCTGAGGATGTTTGTACAAAGGACCAGGATGACCAGGTATGTAGCGATGTCGTGGTTAGCACACTTGCCTCACAGGGACAAAATTATTAGTGTAAGTTTGATTTTTGGAGGCTTTCACTGCCTTTATATGATCTCTGTACACGTTTCCTCCACCAGTCCCAACATGCAAGTCGTATAAGTTGGTGTCTTATAAATTTACAGCTGGTGTTGCATTGCGGTTGTCCATTTTTATGTTTGCCCCGTGATAGACTGTTAACCAGTCCAGAGTGAAACCTGCCGGTTTGCCCAGTGTTAACTGGGATCAGCTTCAGTCTCCTGCAACCCTAAGTTGCATTAGATGGTGTGTAGAAGACAGATGATTGGATGTTCAGTAAATGCTGCAGCTTAAAAAAAAAAAAAAAAAAAGAAAAGAAAAGAAAATCTTTATCAAAGAAAGAAAACAGACACACTGGTCTGAATTTTGAAGCTTGCCACCTTTCTGTTTTAGCAGCAGCATACTCGCACACTTGAAGTATGTCCCCTCTTCCCAACCCTTGAGTTGATCCCTTGGCTAGTTGGCTTCACGGTGACGGATGTGTTTACGTTGAGGGCTTTTGCCCACAGCACTACAGAACACAGATATTAATTCCACTGACGTCTTTATCTGCTTTGGGACTGCGTGTGTGTGTGTGTGTGTGTGTGTGTGTGTATGTGTGTGTGTGTGTGTGTGTGTGTGTGTGTGTGTGTGTGTGTGTTTGCACATGTGTTGGTTTGTGAGTTTGTGAGCACGCGCTCATGTGTAGTGCTTTACTGGAGCCCTGCTTGCCATCTATCTTTTACCGGGTAGCCTACAATACACACTACTTGTCTCCATCAAATATCTATCTCATGTCGATTGTCCACCTGTGCCGTGCTTATATAATGTGCATTAGTATGCAGCCTGAGATCATTTCAGTAATGGCCAGCCATTCCACGTAGATCAGCAGTGACAAGAGTAATCTGTCTGCATGGCAGCCGCTCCCACAGTGCACTGCACCCCATTTACAGTCCATGGGCCACTCAGTAGTAAAGGCTGCAGCCCCAGCCCCGCAGAGCCAAGATGTTTTCATTTAATGTTTCTTCTATGATAGTCTTCTAATGGCAGCTCTCTGCAGTTTTGGAAGCATTTTGACCTCTGATAGAAAAAAAACAAAAAACAAAAAAAAAAACCCTAGCCAGATGTAGAAATACATGCTGTAATATTAAATTGGAGATGTATCGCTGCAGGTAAATAAAAGCTGCAGGATGGTTGATATCATTCCATCACTGTGGAAATGAACGCCTTCAGCAATCATTGAAGGTGAATCCCATTTTCTAAATGTTCGGACAGATTGTTGATTGAGTTGTTTGGACGTCGAAAATGGCAGCGCTTACAATATGAAATGTTCCAGTGACTCCCTCCCTCTCTGCCTTCCTCCCAACAATCCCTAAGAAGCATTTCATATGCTGTTTGCCTTTGCTGCCTTACAGGGGCCAACGACTCTTGGCTAAATGTTTCATTTAGTTTCGGCTGACGTCGTCCATGCAGCGCTGGTTTTGAGCAGTTTGCAGTGTGTATCATCTTACCCATAATGCAAAGAATATGTGGTGATAAAAACAGCATTTCAATTGTTTTGTCTGGGGAAAAGAGAAAACAAGAAAATGAGGAAGCACACAGGAATACACACATAAATTCAGGCACAGCCAAACCCACCGACCTGCTGCACACCACTCCCAACAAAGTTATCTGGTATCCATTGGGACTGATAATGTTTTTCATTCATGTTTGGGGCTGCAGATCAGAGGAGACAGCGGCTCTGCCTTTAAACATTCTGGATGTACTCAGAAAGGTCACGCAGATCTGTCTGCACTGGTTGTCATCTTTGAGTTGTGATCGTTATTCAGCTACTCCACTTCCTACGGGTGATTCGCTCTTAACACACCCTCGCAAACACGCTCACACACTTTGTATGAGGTCCCAAAAAAAACCCCAACAAATCTCTTGGGCTGAGTCAAAGCTCAGCAGGCAGAAAAACAAAGAGTTTTAAACTCACTGATTGATGACATAAACAGATAATAGCATAGTCACACCAATCTCAAACTTTTATCAACTGTGACTTACCATCTTTCTAGTGCTCTGCGGTGGAATAATGTTATTTTCTGCTTTTCTCAGAACACCTAACGCAGCCTATTGTCTCTTCTTTGCGTTCGCTCTTATGTCAAGCCTTCCATGTTTAATTTTTTATTAAATACTCACACTGTAAATATTACAGATGAAAGGAGTATATTTATATATTTGCATAGTTGATTAGAAATGAATAGAAAAGAAACAGAATAGAATAGAATCCAATAGAATTGAAACACTTTTTTAATCCCAGAGTGGAATTCCTGTTTGCTTATTTGTAAAGCATTTTCTCCTGCCATTTACTCATAGTGACTTTACCACTCCATGACTGTCATGCCCACACGCCAGTGTAACTGTGAAAGTAACTGTGAAAGAAAGAGGACAAACAGATAAATCACATGTGTAAAATCAATGCTTGATGAAGGAAATACAATAGTGACAATATTAAAGCCATGGATTTAGAGTCGTGGGTCAACATCTAGCTCATAGCCTGGTATTATTAGAGCATTTGAAGTTATTGCTGGTGATACCTTTCTTTTCCCAAAATTATGGTTCTTTATGGTTGTTCAAGTTCTGTTAGTTAGCTACATCTGGTTATTCCAGGCTATAAAAGCCACATTCTCATTTCTGTTGCCAGTGAGAGCCTCACATCTGAAAATGTTTAACTAAAACTCAATCTGCCGGACACATGCACACAAACTGCCACGCACACGCACGCGCGTACGTACGCACGCACACATATATATACAGACACACACACACACACACACACACACACACACACACACAAATCTGCCGTACTTGCACATTTCTTCTGTCAGACACACACAGACAGACACACACACACACACACACACACACACACACACGCGCACACACACACATATACACATGCACACACACACAAAACAGCCTGATAAGAATCAGCAGACGAAGCAGTTTGCCGAACAGAAATCTTCCTCTTGTGAAGAACCTTGCGGTCCAGGACGTACGGACAGACAGATGACAGCGCACGTTTGTTTTCACAGTCTTCGCCAAGCTTCATTGCTGCAATGCTGTCAATGCCAAGTTGAGACAAATGATTGTGAAGCCGAAATTAACGGTCAGTGGAGAACGACGAGGATTTGAAGTCCTCATTCCACTGGGCTCCGACAACTTACGACGTGTTGGGTACACATGAATGTTGAAACGCAAATTAATTCAAATTTCCTCTGGATGCATGTTTCATCCTACAGTCTGCTTGGTGCTTGCATGTCTTGCAGCAGATGTACAAATGTGACACTCTCACGTCAGATATGCAAGGCAATTGGGATTTTTGTAGATACAGGGGTCCCCCTGCAAGTCGACCACTCATTTAGTTGAACAGCAAGTGCATTCCTCAAAACATGGTAAGACTGATCACCCAAAGGATCATGGTCCCGTTTTTCCATGTATTAATTGGTTCAAATTGAAATCGATTGAAGACGCTATGTTTGTATCACTTTAAGTGAAAATGATTCACACACACACACACACACACACACACACACACACACACACACACACACACACACACACACACACACACACACACACACACACATGCACATGAAAATCATGCCAGTGTGCATGTTCCAAATGTGAAATCTTGTGACAAATGTTTCAAGGTATTTTGTAAACTCCTTCAGAGATTCCATTTTCTCTTCATTGCAGCTTTGGAGATTGGTTTTTATTTTTTAGACTTAGAGATAAGTTTATTTCTTTCAGTGGTTTGTGTTAAAGGGCAGTAGTATATATTTTTATTTCAAAGATGAAATTGTTGGACTGCTGCGTCTCACCTATCTCCCACCGTATGACTCAGGGTCTGATTTGCTGAAGGTTTGCACGTGAAAAAAACACTTTCAAGCTTTATCATGAGGAAACACACCTGATCTACGAGTGTGTGCACTGATGATTGTGTCTGATCAATGTGCAAAAGAACAGAAACTATCCATCTCGGTGTTCATGAGTATTGGATATTGGGCGTGTCTCCCACATGGCTTGAAGCTCTGGAGGTGTGTTTATTGATTATTAGTATCATTAAAGCAGTTTCTGGTTCAGATAGGTGTGTATTTCACTTATTATTTACAATGTCTTAAAATGCTTGCAAATGTCTTTTCAAATACTCCTCTTTTGGAGTGATGTTATTCATGGCATTATTTGTTGTAAATCTATCACAGAATGTAAACTAAAAGTGTAATCTATTTGTGTAAGAGTGCAATTAACACTGGACTTTAGTGAATTAGGCCTTCAGTGATTTTTTTCTCCTCACATATCACTTATGATTTTAGATGAGTGGCACATCTTTACAATTAAGGCATTATTTGATTTGTCTAGATGCTCTTAGTTATTAGTGATAAGGGGGAAAAACAAACAAAAAACAAACAAATACACTGTGCAAGCTAAAATCCAGAATGTGTTAGTTGCTTAAAAGCAAAGCCACTTGCTCCACTTTATATCAAAGGACATCGAAATGAGACAAAATTTTACATTTGTGAGCCCCATCTTGGTCGTTTTTCTGTCTGTGAAGTACATATATTATTTATTTCTTTTTTAAGCAGATAAGATTATTTTTAAAAGACAATTTCACACCTGTGATCACAGAAAGATAATTTCCAGAGTTTTATTGAGAAACTAATCAAAAGGATGTCAATTAGAGAGCAGGAGCGACTCATCTCTCTTGAGCCCTACTTTGTGATTTAAGCTGATAAGATGACTACAGCTTTACTCATCCTGCCAGCTCTAATTAGTGCAGCTAAATGATTAAAATATTTCATTTTAGTTTATATTTAATCCTTGTATAATGATATTCTCATTTTATTAACTAAGCTATTACCAGACAGTTTTCCTATGGTTTATTTACAGCTGCAGATGAGTGATTGCGAAAAAAAAAAAAAAAAAAAAAAAAAAACCCAAAACAGAACAATCAAGGTTTTATTTGATTGTAAAACAATACTGTAAACTTGCATCTGCATTAAGCTGTTAGCTCACAAAGGTTAAACTCACTGGACATAACAGCATTTTTCTCTAGCAGAGAAAGATGAGTAGGTTAGATTGGAGCAAACGGTGATCGACCAGGAGCCGGATTTCTCTTCTTTTTCACTCAAGGAAAAATGACTGCGAACTGAAACAGAATTTCTTTCAAAGTCTTTTATTTGAAGTCTCCTGACCTCACACGGGATGGTTACGCATACTTCCACATCAGTAAATGCAGATGAAACATGTTTCATAGCTTGAAAAGGAGAAAGCAGGAATCACACAGCTCTCATCTGTAAAGGTCATCATATTGAAAGGCATCCTAAAAAAAGGGAGGCCCTTGTGCAGTCCAGAGAGGTCAAAACGTTTCTTCTTGTGATTTTTACCATCAAGCTTTGCTGCATGGCCTGAACGAAAGTTCAGCGGTTAAATTTACAATATATCTGGATCAATCACGAATAGTAAAACACTATAAAAGTATGATTACTTTAAAGCTGTTGCTGTCAAAAAGGCATCTGTTGGGTCCTTAAATGTGCAGTTTGAAGCATAAACGATCTACTTACTTTATTTACATTTTACAAAACTACATGAGAAGACTACAAAAAAAGAAGCAAAAAATATAAAGAAGTAAAATCAGCTAAGTATAAAAAAACTGACCTCAGTACCACAAAACCTGTATTTTCCACATTATGTGGGATAAGATTTCTATCGTTGTGACTCCAGTGTCTCTTAGTCAGTGAGTTAGCGTTTCAGTGAGCTACCATTCATTTGCAGAGTGAGACAGAACGACACACAATCATCCTAATGAGAGGAAGTCAGAGGACCCAAAGAAACCCAAGGAATATGTGCAAACATTCGTCAGGTTCAGGGAATGGTCCAGAATCGAACCAGGATCTCCTTTCTGTACAGGGACAGAGCTAATGGAGTACTGTGACATGTCAGGGACAAACTCATAGAAAATAATATTAATTGTGAGAAATTTCTCTTCATGGAGAGTGTAAGTTTGATTGCACTGAAATATAACGGCATTCATTCTGCTGCTCTCGTTCCATATAAAGACAGATATTAACACTGACATGAGATGTACATAAAGTAAAAAATGTTCCATACATTGGACTAATGCAACAAGGATTTTCCAGGTCTGTTCACATCAATTGCAACTTCTGTTAATCCTACACAATTATTCTTTTACCCGTCGGCTAATCTACCTCACAAATGTGCGCTTCGCTGCAGTAACCTAAGGAAGTACGTTTTGTGTGTGTTGAAAGCCTGCCTGCTGCTTCCTACCAGACCACTTTATTGTCCGGTGCCAAAATGCCTGTTTGAATTACACTGACTCTGCTTCTTGTTTCAGTCAATTTGTTGGATATCATGTACAGTTACGCTACATTAATTTTTGTGACTGACAGGATGAACTTGATATGAAAAACGACTTAGAAATTACACAGGAAGGCTTTATTTGTTATTAATTTTTTCCTTTATATTTTTCTTAAAGTCAGACCCAGATAGAATTGATTTTCCTACACTCAGTCTGCCCCCCGCCCCCCTGCTACACCTACACTGCATAAGAAAGTGTAATCTCCCTTAAGATTTACCACATGCCCCTGTTTATTTTCCAAATCCATCGCTCTTCTTGATATGCTTGGCATAGATTGCATCTTGGGCTTTATTTGCTCAATTCAGTGATGTGTATGTGACATTCCAGAATGCACACGGCCACTTTGTGTCAGTGCAGTGTGGTACCTGGTATAATGTGGAAAACCATATTCATACATACGTTTTGTTGGTCCGTTTATCCCAATATAACGAGCTCTACACTTTACGCAGGGTGTGTTCGTTCTCACATATGAACCACAAATGCTTAAGTGCATGTATATATGCTGCAGTCAAAGCAGATAGCACTTGCAGTTACAATAATTGGAGCCATTCATTAAGCCAGAACTGAAGCCAGATTGTGTCAGCTCCCTTGATCTGAATTTAATCAGGGAAGAAAAAAAAAGAAAAAGAAGAAGAGGAAAAAAAAAAACACACCCTCCCTCTCCACTCATTCCACCGTCCAGCCGAGATCCAAGGACTCGCAATGAACCCTGCGTCGAGAGCCTCGCCTTAATTAGTCCATTGTTTCTGCGCGGCCCAGCATGCAACTCTCTCAACAGAGTGCTTCATGGGAGTTTGTTCAAGCTGTCACCTGGGGCAAACTTTACTTACTGGTACGCCACCCCCTCCTGCAATCTGCACAGACATATTTCCATTTCTTCTTTCTACTTGCTGACAGATATACATTCAGACGGACAGATGTACGGCACTATCGAGGGCTTAAATCTGCTTTTTCAGCATTTGGTGGAGCAAACGAATGGAAATCAGCTCAGCTTTGATTGTTTTCGGCTGTGTTCACACACTGCTTAACTCATGTATAAGTCATGTTTGACTCAAAATTGCTGTTTTGTTTTATTTTCTTTTTTGATTCCCAAAGAAAAACTATTTGACCACAAACGTACACTGAACGTGGACACATGTAAAAAATTAATTGATACAGTGGCATGACTTCTTAAATTCTCTGTTTTTCACAACAATTTTTGCCAAGCTGAGGTATCTCTGGAGAAACTTTTTTTTTGTTTGTTACTTTGTCTTTTTCTTTTTCTCCCACATCTTGTCCTTTATGGGAATGTGACTCAGTCATTAACCCACGTTTGAGACAATCTTCTGATTTTCAGCTAATAAGACTGACAATGTTACATTATGCTTTTAGGAAACGAACTGTGCGACTGTTCCAGCTCAGTTATGTGTCACAAGACTCTCTATCTCATCTCTCTTGTTCATGCGGTTCAGAGGTGGATTGAAAAAATGTGACTCCCTACAGTTTTATCATGTTGGTACTGATCTGGAAACATCAGACCGTGATTACATGTAAGCAAAAAAGCAGGACCGCCGGGGTTACGCTCTGAAAGTAGCTTTCCAGTGGCACTTGTTTGGGCTCACCAAAAATCAGGAGAAAGGCCCCCGAAAGGCAGAGAGCCACTCAAACTCTTGTCTATTTCTCTGTTGTCGTCAAGTGAGCGGCATCAGCCTCTCCGTTTTCACAGGAATGAAACTGGCAGAACATCTTGAATGTGCGTCACAGCCATCGTCGGACAAAGGAATCTCAAGAGCCGAGCCGACGAGATTCAACTGTTAAGGCAGAAAGGGTGCTTTTGTCTCCACACAACCAGTAATTACTCTGGAGACTGAAGGATTTCCGCTGCTGTTTGATCACTGCGAAGTGATATAATTTTCTCCCACAGGAAAAAGTGATCATACGTACCGTAGCGTGAGGCAGTTATTGATGACATTTAAGATTAGGCATGCCTAATTACACTTATGAATGTCCTAATGGCATGTCCAGCCTTACTCTGTTGACTGTATCAGTGAGGCAAACTGCAGAACAGAGATCACACATTTAGATTACCGCTTCAGTGTCACATGTTGGTTAGGAATGGTTTCCTCCTGGCTGTGCGATCCATTACATTACAGAGCTGCATTTGATAAAAGATGGGGACTGTTAAGCTCCAAAATTCCCCTGCCAATAGGGGGAGCTGCAGCATTTGTGATCCGACAACTAATACTATTCATGCAGAGATACTGAGAGAGAGCGAGAGAGAGAGAGAGAAAGAGAGAGAGACAGACTGCTGGAGGGGAGGGTGCTCTTCATCTTTATTGTAAACTATTTGTAAGTACAAAGGAGCAGTGTGTGACCGGTGCCATACCTCTTCTTTAAACACAGCCGTATCCTCATATTCTAGTTCTGTCTGCGTAAAAAGATAATGGTCCCTGATTTCTCTGTTTTATGAGATTTTAATTTATTTGAGAACCACTCAGAGTAATTCATATTTCATATAAGAGGAGGGTGGAATGAGGCGGAGGCTTCTTCAAAACTTCAACCTATCAGAAAGATATTTAAAACTTTCCACATAATTCAGCTCCCTGTATTTCCTCGGTGCATACTGGCAGGATATATGAGCTGAAACTGGCCTGCATAAAATCGGGTTTGATTAAATTAAATGAAATGTAGCTCATTCATTTATTACATCTTGATCACATTAATGGCAATGGACAGTTAAATTCTTAATTCCCCTTATTTTACATTATTAATAGGATGCATGGATCATCAAATCAATTAGTAATGATAACGATAACATTGCAAAATTATGGCTTTTGATCAATTACAGAGTGGACACTGCAGATTAATGTGATGAATTAATAGTCAGGGGAGATGGATGTGATAACTGCTTCCAACCACTTGAACACTCTGAGAAGGTTTGCGATGGCGGCCAGACGGGATGCTGTAACTTATGATTGGGGTGATGCAAGGCGGAGATAGTATACCGGCTTACGGGAGAGTCACAAGTTTAAAATAGTAAACATGTGCCGTCCATGTGACCTGTTAAAATGTTCCTGTGTGAAACACTGAAGCCCCCTGTTCACATACTGTAAGTAAGTTATATAAGGTTATTACCTAAATGGTTGTGTGTGAGCCTTTTAAAGTCTGATTCACGGGTCTAACAGGACTGTCTAAATTTAAAGTGGAGTAATTTCCTGCAGGTTCATGAGTTTTCTAGTGCTGTACAGTTGAGTTTCTTTTTTCTTTAATTATTTTGCAGTGAATGATCTTTTTTTTTTTTTAAATAAAATTCTGCTATTTGACTTTACAATATTATAACTACACACATCTTGATTGTTTTGATTTTTGGTGTGTGTGTGTGCGCGCGTGTGTGTATGCGCATGCATGTGTGTGTGTGTGTGAGACACGTGTGACTTCAGTCAAGAATTTTTTTGTAAGCTGGATAAAAATAAAAACTGAAAGGACATAATGTACACAAGATAATACTTCAGTGTGTGAAATAATTTTCTGGCAGCTTTCATATTGATGTACTGCTTTTTTAATCCATTCTCCTCCACTAACGATTGACTGCATGCATTCTTCTGCAGTTGTCTTTACATTCCTAATGTCAAGTATGTGTTTAATAATGTTCAACATTATATCCCTTTTTTCCTCTCTTCTTTTTTTTTGTGACAGAAATTGGTGGTGATCTCAGATATTTCGTTCACCCTGTAGCCCAAATAGATACAGGATTGTAGAATGCTCAAATTTGAAATGCCGTAGAATAACCATAGCATTTGAATAACATCCTCTTTTTGAGAAAGTTTGGTCCAAATGTTAAAAGTTCAATAAGACACTGGATTCAATTTGTAGCCCAGGAATCCACATACTGAGTCTCGTCCACATGCACTGAATAACCTACATCTGTCGATATCGTCAGGTAAATGTAGAGTCTGAGCCCTGGGCAAGAACACCTTTCTCGTTTTCTGGCTGTGTAGGAAAGAAGTGGGTGAGAAATGCCAAGAAGGAGGAGATAAGAGAGACAACAGAGTAAACCAGAGCTGAAGGGCACATGACGGATTTGTTTGAAACTGGAACATTTTGTTATCAGAAGCCAAGTTCTTTCAGACCTGAGGGGAATCTTGTGAGAACTTCTTCTAAAAGAAAGACGTTTGTGCTGAGAAAGGGTTTTTTTACATTTCTAACCAAACAAACAACATGTTGCCTTTGAGATTAGCCTTTCTTACTGAATTAGCTGATTTTTTCAGACACTTTGCAATTTTCCTGAACACAGAAATCAGAATCAATTATTCCCTTGTTTTCTTAGTTTTATGGTGAGAAAAGCTGACTTTTCTATCACCATGTCTCATTTCCTGGTGCAGAAGAGCTCCCTCTTAAATCAGGGAGACAATTGATCATTATTCAACAAATTTATCCTGAAACTTGTCAGTTTTAATTAATCATTATCAATTGATATTGTGACCGTCTGGTTTCTTTTCTTCCTTTTAGGTTTTCAGGTTGGCGTTAAATTGCACAAATGCAATATGGTGAATTTCCATGGTTGTCACTACTTTTTTTTTTTTTTTTTTAAGTTTTATCGCTGCACACGACGACATTGGCATTTAAATGAAGCAATAAAGCATCTAACTGAAATGCCATTGAAGTCTGGAAGCAATAGACATAACCAAAACTCAATTTAACTCTCTCTAATTCTTTGCCAGGCTTCTATTTTAGCTAAACGCGTCCCGCACTCATTTCTACTTACTTCTGTCTCCTGTTGTTTGGTCCTGACCAAGGCAAAACAAGCACAACAGAGTTTAGGTGAAATAACAATCTTGGCCAAAACATTGAATTTTTTCGCCTTAACAAGCTCTTGGGTGGCTTTTGCAGTCTGTATTGTGGTATTGCTCATCTTTTCTGTGGAGCAGTCTCCTCTGTTTTGCAGTATTTGGCTGAATCTGAGCTAAAATGTATCTCAATACACTCAAGAATTCATGCTGGTCCTTTTACCAGCAGTCACTTCATCAATAAACACAAGTGACCCAGTTCCACTGGCAATCATACCTGAGCATGACGCAACATCGCCACCACCGTGCTTCATAGAGGATTCGGTATCATTGGTTTCTTTCCCTGTCTTCTCCTCTCTCTATGTGCAGTAATGTAATGCTGGTTTTACCCTGTTTCACAACTAATGACTGTTCTTTCTGTTTTAATATATATCCATAGAAACTCACCAGACTAACTGACCAGAGATTTATAACTTCAGAAAAGCTCCATGCTTTTTTAAACTTGACTCTTGATTTATTTATTTTTTTTTAACTTCTGCTTTAAAAGTTGTAAATGTTTTTGTTTGCCAAGGAAATAATGATTCCCTTTATATTCTTACAAACTCTTTGTTTGAGTGTAGGAGTAATACTCACTTAATCGCACAAAACCAAAATTTATCACGGTGCAGACGAACAAACAAGAGACATCTAGGACATGACAAAGTAGTGAAAATGTAGCACAGGAAGAGTGTGTGTGTGGGAGAGAGAGAGAGTGAGAGAGAGAGTGATTGAGTGAGTGTGTGTGTGTGTGTGTGTGTGTGTGTGTGTCTGTGTGTGTGTGTGTGTGTGTGTGTGTGTGTGTGTGTGCCTGTATGCAAGTGCTTTAAGATGAAAGTCCTCAGGGTCCCACAGGATCCAACACAAAATTTGCAAAAATGGGCAGTTTCATGTGGGAACTTTCCTCAGTTTAGATCAAGAAGGCAGAAAGCTGGACATGTTTGTGATGTGTGTGGTAACGTGTCCATCTACATATTTACAACAGGCACAAGTGCCTTCATTTTGAAGCAACACATTTGCTCATCTGTACATGGTCAAAGCAGACACACGAAAAAAGTAAAACTGAAACAGGTGTGTAGCTTTCACAACCTGAATTGTTTCCTGAAGAGCTGAAATGGACAGAGATAGACAAAAAAAAGTCCCATGCAGGGTTCTACTGCTGAGCAACTCAGTTTATTTTCTCTAAAGTTTCAAACTGTGAAAAGGGATGGTTTGGAAACAAAAACAATAAACAAACAAAAAAAATTAGGTTTGAAGTCAAAACTGCAGCAACAGTATGGTTAAATTATCATTCCCTCGTAACTCATAGCATTAAAAAACTGAAGCCAAAATAATTGTTACAGTTCACTACATAGACACACATTCTTTTCTGCCCCCCATGTAGTGGCAGGCGGCTTCTCCTCATGCTTCACCATGACGACAAAAGCTCTGCTGCTTCAGTCTCTCTCTCCCTCTCTCTCTGTCTCTCTCTCACACACAGCTCTATTCCCCTGGTGCCGCAATCTCTCACCTCGCCACTAGACCTCTATCATAAATCTTTCCCACCCCTCCACTTCGCCTCCCCTGCTGCCCATTTTACCTCCTCTACCACTCACTGCAAGCAAAAGCCCTATTAACCCCTTGCTAGGTTCTATATTGTTGTTGAATAATTGAAGCTGCCTCTAACCACAGTGAAAAGGCACTTAAATAATGAATAGGATAGGCTGTCTTTAAAGGTAGAGGGGCGCTGTGAATAAATAAGTAGGCAAATCTGTAGTAAAAGACACCTGTTGCATAGAGAAAGACCAGCACTGCACTTTATTGATGCACCGGGACCCTGGATCCACACAGAGTCGGGAACTCCTTTGACTTTTTTTGCAGTAGAAAGTTGCATATGTTTGACAATTGTGTTTGACATATATCATTAGAATCTCACAAATATCATGGATGTTCAGGTCTACGTCAGCAGTTTAAGGCTCCTTTCACACCAGGATAGTCTGGGAATCGATTCTCTTGGGTTTGACTTGCTTTCAGAATGCACTTTTGAGAGTGGACTTAACACATGGACTACGTCACGTAATTACAACACCTGCTCGATGGGGGGCGCTGCCAGCAGGCAGAGGCAGGCAGTAAAGGCCGATGAAGAAGAAAACCGGCTCATTTGATTGGTGTGGCCTGAAACCTGAAGTCCCGCCCTAGCAGCCAGCTCGCAGCTAGCTGTTAACCACAAACAACCGCCATATATAGCTTTCTGACCATCTATCAGTGAGCGTCTGCACTTCCTCACCACTGCACGTCTGCCCACCAGACATTTTCCAACTCTTTCCCTTGTGCATCTGCTTCTTCTGACTCGCACTGTTGGCTTTGTTTATTTTGCTATCCAGATGCGTGGCGCTCCACGTCACGTTCTCTCACTGCAGCTGTTGGAAAGTCCGCTCCGGGACTGGAAAGTCCGCTCTGAGACTCGCAGCTTTGGGGGGACCAGAGTTTGCCTGAAAGATCTGGAAGCATATTCATCAGTGACTTATGTGATCAAAACATCCAGAGGTTAACTTATATTTTGGTACATTCTTGTTTTCCATTTGAGCAAACTGCAAATTTGATCACATGTTGTTGATTATTATTATATTGAGAAAGGGCAGCACCTGTAACAGGGACTGTATTGCTGAACGCACCTTTTTGGCCTTTATGGATAATGACATGTTTGCAGGTATGCTATTTGCCCCTCGAAGGGCAGTTAAATCACACTGTCCAAAAACAACGGCTCAAGTGTGAGCATTCAGAGCTGCGTGTTGGAAACCCAGTGTTCATTGCATTAGTCAGCTTCAGAGTTTTCACTGAAAACAGCTGCTGGCTGTGTTTTAATACAAGATAGGGAGAGTAAATCTAAAAACACTATCTAAAAAAAACAGTAAAGTTTAAGGTCACCCAGCAATATAATGAAGTGCAACTTAGAAAAAAGTTCCATAAGGTTGATTGGCACTGCAGATGGATGATGTTTTTTCAGCTTCATCACAAAAGGCTAGAGCTTTCACGATACCCCCTGCCACATTATTCGCATAAAAATATAGAACATGTATTGTAGACATGGATATTTCTGTGGGCCTCTCACCCCTAAGTTTGAAGGTAAATAAGTGAACCTTTGAAAACTAAAATGCTACAACAGGAAAATGCCTGTCAACAATACAACATTCCTGTCAGTGGGGGCTGTCAGAAATAATAACAGGAGTACAGAGGGCAGATGAGAAAATAAATGTTTTGAGCGGGTTTGTCGTTGTATCCCCACAGCGAAGCAGAGAGCTGATCTCTGTCTGGGGTCATGGCCTACCGCTGAGAACACACCTGGCAGCGCAGACACAGTCATTTTTCTCCTGGAGAATGAAAGTAAAGTGCGTATTTGCATGTATGGTTGAGGAAGAGACAGTGTCAGAGACACAATGGAAGTTAAGTGTGTGTCAGTGTTTGAGAAATGTAACAGAAAAAGCAAAAACTGGAGAAGATTAGAGAAGAGTGTGCAGTAGGGACATAAATATACCTATAAACAGTCATATTGTAAAAAAAAACAAAAAAAAAAACCTCATTTTTGGAACAAGAAGATAACATCCAGGACATCTGTTTTGCTCTTTTAAGATCAACATTAATAATAAGGTGGGTTTAATTCAGAATAAAATTAGGGGGAAAAAGTTAGAATGAGAAAAGCCACTATGGATTGCCCTACTAAATGACAGAAACAGGTTACATGCCTTGAGTGCACTTCTCTCTATTTAGTATTCAAATGTTAGATAAGCAGAGACAAAATAGGATTGTGATTGTCTGGATCTGGAGCATTCTTGTCGGAGAAAATGCTTTACTTTTGAGTATAATTGCTATTTGACAAGCTTTTACAAGTTATGAAAACTCTTTAGGAGCTATTCACCATAAATATGGGAATGCAGGTTGTTTTGCAATTTTAACTGAATTGTTGAATCTAGGCAAATAGCACAAGACACAAATTAATGTTAAATTAATACTTTCATCAATTTTATGAGTTGAGTTTGTAACAACTTTCTGTTTCCTGTTTTGCTTTTTATATTTTGAGTTTCACCTATGCTGTCAGTCTCATCAAAAGTCAATTTTTTTTGTGTTTGTAAATAATTTGAGAAAAAGTTTTTCTTTCTTCACCAGCTCAGACTTCCTGGTAAATCAAAATGGGCTTGACCTTAGTTAACTATAGTCATTGTATTCACTTCTGGGATCAACGTGAGGCGTGTGCGACAGAACGAGGCTCAGCACACAGTGGCTTCACTCTGCCACCAACTCCAGAGCCAGGTCAGGCATCACAGATGTCACAGGACATTTTAATGGAAAAAAGGTAAATTTTTTATACAGAGAGACACTCCTGGAGCTCTGAGAGGTCCTCCGATCTGCATTTACATTACTAAACTGTGGCAGAGGTAGGAGAGCTGCGATAGAAATCGACACCTTGGCGGTTGAAACAATTTGCGTGACTCCTATTTGAGCGACTTATGTTTCTAATTTATTAAAAAAGCAGAAAATCTGTCATCCGTTTAGCTTCTGTCACTACATATAAACTCACGGAAATGTCATCGTCAGCAATATAAGAAAGAAAGAAAACAAAATCCCAATCACTGAGAAAAGTAATTTCATTGATTCTATCAACATAAATACTGGACAATTGCTCACATGTAACAGAGAGAAGAAAAAAAAAATCACAAGGCCAGTCAGTTAAACTGAGGTTGGAGGGGCATTCCGATTATCTCTGTGACCTGCATTGTTACAGCCACAGCCTTGTACTGTTTTGCAGCCTGTTTGGCGTCTTCACACTTGTTCTCATTCATAATGAATAGTGACGGGGCTGCAATATTAATAAGCCTCGGAGCCCAGGGCTCAGGGTTTATTTAAGGATTCAGATTAAGAGGACAATGGAGGTGACAGAATCGGTGTGTGTGTTCGTGTGAATGTAGTGCTTTAATTCACATGTATTTTTTATCATGCAAGCAAAAAGTCAGATCCTCCAACTGGCATGGCTCTGCTCAATGGCCCTGGGGCAAAATGAGAAACTGACTTCACTCAGTGCTGCTCACCTTTGCTTGGCAAACCTGAGAATTTACAAAGTGCAATAAATGAATGTTTGGAACTTGAAAACAGTATGCCTGCTGTGATACTGCTTGAACTATATTTTCTTCATTTAACCTTGATTATTACTTTTACTTTACCAGGAGTGTCTAGTTCATGTGTGTCTTTTAATGGCCGACAATGGTAACAGACTTCAAAAAAGATGCAACAGCAGCAGTTATGATTTGCCAACTTTTATTAGTATAATTATAGAAAATCTAGTTATGTGCAGATCCTGGCCGATAAAATATAGCTGCCAATCATTTGTAAAGTTGCAGGATTATTCCCTTTGTCTCCATGACGCCCCTGTCCTGTTCGTCCATCAATGCCTCCCGGTGGATAGACTGATGAATGTGACAAACAACACTCCTGTTGCTGGGAAAGTGGATACATACTTTGTATTGTAAGTGAAATCTATTATGGAATAATAATGAAACTAACTCACTACTGCTTTATAAATAAGTGTGAAGCAGTTTCAGAGTCAGTAGGTGGAAGAAGTCCATTTAATGCAGCCCCACAGAACACAGTTGTTGGAAAGACTTCCAACGTCAGCAATGAAGTGTTATAAAATATTTAATAATGAAAACTGGTGTCTTACCACACACAGGGGAACCATTTTTGCATTTCCCACCAAATTGCTACTTGTCTTTCCAAAGTGGCTTTTGTAAAACAGTTATTTGCTTCTGAGTAAATGTGGATCGACACACAAGAGCATCGACTGCTGTGAAAAATGTCGCCCAACCAACAAATTAAATAGACTGATCCTGAACATTTTCTGCCTTCCCTGCTTGCAATTTCAGTGTGTTGCGTTGTTGATAAACGACAATGAGTGGTTTGTGGACCCCAAAAACACTTGAACATTGCTGTCATCACAGCTAGCATGGAGGTGAGACTGCACTCATTTCCAAATCTTATTTCAGTACTATTGAATTCAGTGTTTTCTGGATAAAAGAAGAAGTAATGGGGAAAAGATCTGCTGGAAAAAAAAAATAGGAAAAAAAACAAAACACCAAAGCAAATCAAAACTTCAGTGACACCATGGTTTAAAACTCACACACAATAAATAAATAGGAGGTTAAATAGAAACCAGCTGATTGCTGTACAGTATCAGAGAAGCGTAGCTTGATACCAAATTGTGCAACCTGTTGGTAATGGCATTGATTTCTCATTTGACAAGTTGGGCATAGTTTCATCAGGAGGAAATTCAAACACAATGTTAACTCCAGGCTTAAAGTTGGAAATACAGCAAAAGAAAATACACTCCATTTTCGTGACACATAACTCGCAAATCAAGTTCTCCCTAACAAAAACTAAGAACGACTGCAATGTACGTGGTTATGAGATATTAGGTTGGTCCCTCTGGAATGTGTTTTGGCAAAGAAAATTAAGGATATGATTCACAAAGTTTCCAAAAGAATGGAACAAAAATGGTGACCAGCAATCCATGATCAAGACCACGATCCTGAAGTGATGCCTTGGTCTGTTAGCAACATGAATTGCATGAATAACACACTCTGTGAGGGTGTGTGTGTGTGTGTGTGTGTGTGTGTGTGTGTGTGTGTGTGTGTGTGTAATTCAAACTAATCTTAGCCTTCGGCACGCAATCAAAATAACAAGCTTAACAAGATTAATATTCACAATTAATGAAATAAAAAATAAATAAATGGAAAAGATAACTGTAGCTTCCTCTCACAGTCCAGAAAACATGTGTTCTGTTAACTGATAACTCAAAATAGCTCAAAGGTTTGACTGTGTTGTGTGATTGGGTGTCTCTTTGTTTCAGATGGAAATGTCAGCTGGGCCCTGATAGAGCTTCCTTTCACCCTAAGTTGTGTGAAGTACGCTCCATGAAAAGATTACTGATGCTTGATCAAATGAGACCAAGATATTTTGGCTCAGATGGGGACCAGTTTAATTGGTGTGAGCTTGGCCGAGACAAAGAGGTCAGAATGTGTTGATATGAGACTGTATGAGTGCAAAAAGGTGTTGAGAGATGACATTTTTAGATAGCACCATGAATGCCTGTGGATATGTCTAAATACTGACCGACACGATATCTCTGAATGCGTGAAAAGCCCGACAGACAAGACATATTCTGGTGTGCAAAGCATGCAGCTCAAGATCGTGCAAGAATTTTGAAAGGAAGCAATAGTGAAAACCAAGGCCTTGTTGGTCACCAGATCTGAATTAGAGAGAGGGAGAGAGAGAGAGAGAGAGAGAGAAAGAGAGAGGAGAGAGAGAGAGAGAGAGAGTTAGAGTTCTAAAATTTCAAGTTTGAGCTTGAGTGTGTGTGCTTGTCTGTTTCTCTGTATTCACCCATGATGCCCTGGATTCCCCCTGTATCCGGCTGGAATGAAACCTGAACAGAGGAAAGTGGTGCGAAAGATAGATTGACATATCTGGCTGTCCACATCTGTCAATTACTACAGTGTGAATGTATTATTCCTGTGAAAATACATGCTGTGCTGACAGTGCGCGCGCACACACACACACACACACACACACACACACACACACACACACACACACACACACACACACACACACACACACTTTCAGAAATCCCTGACATTACCACTCAGTCACACCAGTGTAACATTTATTTGAACAGTAAATTAAAAGGAATGAATTGAACTGTTGCGACCCGTTTTAGTGAACTGTAGGCAAATTTTAATGTTTTCATATTATCCATTTGTTCTGAAAAGCTCTTAGACTGTTTGATCACAAATAAATATTTTACCTTTTCACACAGCTTATAGAGTATTCCATGGTGCAGTAAATGAAATTATTTTATTCTTAAAATCATGAACATGTGCTGAACATGCTGATTTCTTTTTTTTTTCCTGCACTTCTTCCCCTCAAATTTTAATTTGATTACGACCAGTAAAAGTTTGCAGGCACGTCAGGGAGACGTTCTGGTTCCAGAGATTAGAATCCACACAGAGCTGATGTCAGTTCATTTTATTCAAAGAACTCATTTTGTTGGACAGAGGCTTACAGGGGACTGTAACCAAAATGTTATAAACACTTAACCATCAATATAGCAGAAATGCACCACATCTGTTATTGGTTTACGGAGGGAAGAAAAAATGTTGGACAAGAATTTGTTCTTCCATCAAATGCTAGATTTCATGCTAGCAATCCATCGAATGTGACGTATGTTAAAAGGAGCTGTTTTTTTTTTTTTTTGTTTATTCTACCAACTGCAGACCTTTACTGTTGTTTCTTGAAGGTTGATACATGACTAATTAGTTATTGGCTGTGATGCTAGAGTGTCCTGTAAAGTCTCATCTTCTTTTCATATACTTTCTCAGTCAGAAAAATTACAAATATCAGTGTGTTTTGATGCTGATGTAGAGCTGCAATTAAAACATCAACAAGAACAGCAGCAGCAAAGTTTTCTTTTTTTCATCTCTGCTCTTTAAGGTTTGGACATTACAGCTTTACTGGTGCTGTTTTCTCCTCAAGCAGCTCTTTGAATTCAACCTGCACAGAAACATTACTTTTTCTTTATAGTGCAAAGTGAGACCTTGCTATCCTACGTTGAATCTCCCAAAAGGTTTGTTGTTTGATCTTCCTTCAAAGAAGCATTTAACCCATCCTGTTCATAGTTAGCCTTATCTACCCAGACTAGCTGTGGTGGAAAGTTACAGGTCAAGGGATTTGCTCGGAGATGGACAGTGGCGACCTGGTGGCAGTGATATTTGAACCTCCGAGCCTCCAGTCATGACCTTGCCTCTCTAGCTTCTGATTGTTATGACCCAGAACTTACAGAAAGCGTGTCTGAACTGATAAAATACTGAAACCTGCCTTTGAAAAATTGAGGAAATGTAACATGAAACAGTGAAGAATATTCCTGTGAACAATTAGCTTTGTTCTCCAGAATGTCATCCTATTCGGCAGTTTGGTATAACATGAAACCTTTGGTGCTGGTTCTGGGTGCATCATTATAGCACTGGAAGGTCACATCATTCATCAATCAGAGCAACACAAAAGAAAGTCGACTCTAGAGATTGGCCATTTAAGAGTTTAAAACACAACAAAAGATCTGTTACCATTAAAAGTGGGTTAGTATCTATTGAAAAGAACAATTTCCCAGTGTTAAGAGAAAACCAATTTGATGCTTACAAATTCATCTGAAGATCTAAAGCAAACTATCCTGTGATTCCCTTGAGCTTCTTCAAAGTGGATCTTTGATTCATCGTCTCTTTCTCAACAGATCGATTGCATTTGAAGAGTTCATTATCCAAGACAAATCCATATGCTTCTCTGCCACGTCCTCGGCCGCTCTTCTCATCTCTCCTTTGCTCTGTCTTTTAATTGGCCTTCAGTCATCATTCATCCCGGCCGCACTTGTTCTTTTACCACTCTGTCGTTCTGGTCTAATGACACGAAGGCTAATTTTACACCCACCAGTCGTTCCGTGTAATTACGGACTGTCCAGACTCCTCTAGCTCAATCAATAACAACCAAGATGGGGAAACTTTGGTAAAAAAAAAAAAAAAAAAAAATTACCACGGGCCACTCCATTTGGAAAATGGAAGATGGTTTGTTGTTGCTTTGATAATTAACAAAACCAAAAAGCAGGTGGCTCTTTGTCGTCTGTGAAGACTGTCTTAAACATACTGTTTCATCTGCTTCACATTTCATTGTGTGACTCTGAAAAACTTTTAAAGGGTAGATTTAGTTTAAATACTACAATATATTATGTGAATGAAGTATAAAATTAGCCTGGAGAGTGAGACTACTGAATGTGTTCATATGTAAATCAACTTTTGCCTGAATTTGTGTGACTGAAGAGGTGTAACTCCATCCAATACAGTAATTGATTTAGTATTCATAACGTCACCCCTTCAAGTTCCTTCATTTGGATTGAGGCTGCCCTAATCTAGGAAAAATAGTGTTGCTCACTGGGTTTGTTAGAGAAAAGAGGATTCCAAATTGACATCGTATGGATTCATAGCTAACCAAATATTTTGTTTTCTTCCTGCTTTGGCTTTTTGAGCTCCTGGCGCAAAATGTAAAATTTAAGACATTAATTCGTACAACAGTTAGCGCTCCTCTTACTCCTATTAGTATAAAGGCAAACATGAAAACGTGCTCAGAATTGTGGAGATAATTTTTCATGATCTATATCTAAAATATATTGGGCTTTGTTGTATTTTAAAGGATTGAATTAGTAATTAAAGAAATTTCTCTTGTCAACCGTCTTTAGAATTCCAGTTTTTTAAATTAACCTGCTACCGAGGGTTCATCCAGCTTATTAAATTGACTTTCTGATGATCATCCTGCCTAATTGCCGAATTTCCAACATGAGAGACAAACCACTGTGGAGATACCGCTGTTGTACAAATGTGAAACCTTCCTTTGTCTCGCTTTCATCTCAGCTATGAATAGAATGAATTACATCTCACACTAGATTTATAAGTTACGTCTAAGTATTCATAGTGATTTATGAATTTCACAACAAGGTTACCCATCAAGCCAGAATAGAGTAATACGGTGAGAAATGAGGTTGTAGACTTCTGTGATGGTTCGATATAAAGCTCCTTGGAACAATTAATTTTTTTCAGTGTCTTTCAACAATGTGGACTCACTATGAAATTGACCTGCAGCCTGATGAATTTGGATCTATTCTGTGTTTTCAGATTCACACATTCAGCGAAGTTGTGGACTAATGGCTTTCAGCTCATTTGAGATGTCCAATCCCATGAGTCGTTGAAAGATGCTCGGCTGCCAGGGACCAATGGGAGATGACAGCCGGGGCGGAGCAATGGACTGATGGTGGAACCGAGTGGCTGTGGCAGCGCTAATGGTAAGTGAGGGGTAATTACGATGAAAAGACTTGTGTGCGACTCTCCATCCGGTGAGCGGAGCAGGGAGCCGACTATCCTACCACCTCATTTATCATCATCTGCTTAGCAGGCTGCTCAGAGTCAGGACAAACAGAACAAGCCCCCTCCATCTTTCTCCTTTTTGAAGTTCCTCTCTTGTTCTTTCTTATCTTCAGTCCTTTTCATCCTTCACTACTTATCCAATAAATGATACATCCATTCCCCCTTCATTGTGGATATCTAATCTGTGTATTCTGTCATCTCTTTATCTTGCGCTCTGATGTTCGCTCTTGTTGCCACCTGCCACATATACATTTCTTTTCTGTAGTTCTGATTGTCTTTTACTTTCTTTACTATTGTTTTTTTTTTCTTTTTTCGATTTAATGCTCTTTTTTTTACTTTCACATTCACTTACCTTGCTCCAGCCCGCGTTTCTCTTTTTGTCCTGCTCTGTCTATTTGCGCAATATGTTTTGTCTTCATTGCTTTGGTACCTTCCACTCACCATTTCTGCTCTGCAATTTCCATCTTCTGTTTTCCATCTTTCCCTCCACCACCTTCCTGTGACCCTGGATGTTTTTCATTTTTCCTCTTTCTGCTTCAATTTATTTCTTTGTTCCCCTCACTGATTGTATTTTTTTTTTTTCCTTTTTTATCATCTAAAGCATCTAGTATCCATCTTTTTGTCTTCCTGACTCTATATTTTGCAGTTAAATTCAAAACTAATATCAAAAATGCAGTCAATTTACTTGACAAGATGAAACTGGTTGTGGCTTAAATCAACATTATCTTGAAGTCAACCAGTAATAAAGAAAAAACCTGAACACTGGCACACAATATAGCTGCACGAGACATATGTGTTTAACGAAGCAGACAGATGAATTGTTTAAGGTATTTTGTAGTTCTACTGTTGAGAGGTGAATTGCTTTGCAACTGCTATGATTTCATTGTATAAATTTAGTGTGCTATTAACAATCTGGGATGAGGTCATCCCAGCTCAAACAGATGCAGTGTAAATGGGTCGTTTATCTTCTTGTGAGTCAGCGAAAAGTCAGCTACTCGTCACAAATGAGTTTAAATTCATTAATGCTCACGCGACTCTCGCCTCTGTGCACCTGTCAGTAAATAATGACTTCATGTGTTGTACAACTGTAACAACCCATCAAGACCTTGGCAGAGATACAGACAGCAACACAGCCAATATCAATAATTGGCTGCAACAGGTGACAGAGAAAAATTGAGTTAACAAAAGAAAGAAAAAAAAAGAACACACAGGAGTACAACAAGTACAAGCCATGGCCATAACTCCAGGGGATGACGCGCAAACACAACTAATTTGTTGCAGAAAGTAATTCGTATCACTCCTGACTGGAGGCAGTTGCTGAAGAAACAGGAACCAGATACACTCCGGTCCCCTAATTTATCACTTTACACTCTCTTCCTCCCTTTGTCACTTGGATATGTCAGAGTACCTTTGTTTCTCTTCTAAGAATGCAAGATAAAGATAAACATTTAGGGTTTTTTGCAATGCAACAATTTCTGCTTTTTCTATACTGTTTCCCATCATTTAGCAACCACCAGAATTTAAAAGCAGTACAGTTTTTGTATTTTAGCTTATTTCTTTTGTTTATTTTCAGTTGGACACATGACAGATGTTTCAGTCAGTGAATTAATATTCTATTCAATTTTCTACAGTTTTAAAGGCTGATGACTATTTGCACTTTGGATTAATTTCAGTCAGCTTTTATCTCAAATTGCTGATCCTTTAGTTGTTTTATCACTCACATATTAACATCAACCATTTATTCAACAAAAACAGACAGACAAACAGGAAACATGCAGCAGTATGTGAGGTTACATTTGGGTTTATCGTCATCATTAATGTTGACTGGAAGGCTCCAGTAAAGCTGAGTTAATGGAAGAGGAAGATATTTGACAGTGCTGTTCGAGCACTGCTCCTTCACATATAAACAGCATTCACCGCTTATTAACTTTTTATTTAATCTAACTACTGCTTTTGATATAAAATTGCACCTGTCATAAACATCCTGAAACACTTTTCAGTTCACCAGGCTGACTTTCTGTTCTTGCTTTAATTCCTGCTTGCCATTTTTTAAATGTCTAAAAATATCTTGTGGGATTTGAGTGCACTGATCTATGATTCCATCCACATACGTAGATTTTTTTTTTTCAGCTCATCACATCAGCTCCAATCAGAATTTTGGTGAAAGCTGTCTCCCAAGACTTTTTGCTCAATGCCACGACGATGAGCTTCTCCTTCTCTGAGAACTGATTTTAACCACAGCTATGTGAGCGCCTGTGACAGGCCACCATTATGGCTGTCACATCTTACATACACACACAACGAGGAGTTAAAAGTACTTGGGCCTCTCACCTTCAGTGTTGACTTTTCATATTGTAACAGTTCCCAAGTATGAGTTGAGCATATTGTAATGGCTGGTGTTCCTGTAATAACCGTCCACTTAACCCTAAATTGATGGGAAGAAAGAACTGTAAGAAGTGTGCACATTAAAAAAATATACCTGTTAACCACACGTTGAACTCACAGCAATATCCATGTATTTCAATTCCACAGTGCGCAACACACACTACGTCACCTCTGACAGTAAAACATTGTCATTTAATTCTCACCTCAGACTCACGCTGTTTTGACCACAAGTTATACATTTTGATTTTCTGCTGGATTTTCAATGCTGGGGCTGGTTTTCAGCAGCGAGGTGGCCAGGTAGCTGATCAGGCACAGCTTGATCGAGCCGTGTGAGATTCCTACTTGGGCCTGGTGCCTGCAAAGGCCCCGGCACGGGAGGAGAAAGTGGTGACGTATCATGTCCTTCCTGCCCAGGTGCTGGACATGGTGGCGGTTGCAGGGCACATATGGACACACTGGCGCCCTTCTTGGCTGGTAGCCACACATTTGTGAGCTTGTGGTGGTGGATGGGAGGGTCACTGCCAACTTCAAGTTGCAGAGGTGGATGTTTAGTTTATTTGTGCCTGTGCAGTACAGTATCTTCAAGTATTTAACTTTTTGGAGCCAGTGGGCACATATCAGGAGAGAGCCCTCCATACTCTGTTGTCCTGCTAGATGACTTATAATTAACTGTAATTGAGCAGAACGTCCTGAATCTAAGTGGTGAGTTGTTACGGGATTTTTGTTCCAGTCAGATTGTACTTTGCAAACACCATGTTTACAGTGATGCTCACAAGTGCACTTGGTGCTAGAGCTCCTTGGGTCTCTGCTTGTTGTTGTTTTACCTGACGCTGGGCACATATAAAAATCATGAAATTGAAGTAAACATTGAATGCAGCTGTGGTTGGCACTGATCTGTGAGCTGGTGAAGCACCCTGACTGACACCAAGTCACCACCTATTTGTTTCCCTGAATGTGGAATGGGCACAGCTTTGACAAGAACCACAAAGAGTAAATGCATCAAATTGCTGCATGTCAAACTCTATTTGTCTGAAAAGCCAGCTCTTGCACACACTTATCTGCTGCCTCATCATAGCCTAATAGCCACTGTAAATTTGTCCATATCAGATGGCAGGCATTCATTTGGAAAATGACTGTCTTAATCTATATTTTATCAACTGGACTGAAGATATTAATAGCATATATTCTTATTACATTTCAAACCTCATCACGATTCGCGATGTGGATCTCATGGTAGAACACTTAAATGGGCCACGGCGAGTATTCCCTGTGATTCATCTAATCACATTCCCCTTTGTCTGTACTTTGGCCTGGAAAGAACTGTAACTGTGTTCAGCTGGTGTTTACTGTTTTCATGCCTCCCCTTTCAGCATTCACTGGAACACATAAATAAAGCTATTAGGTTGTGGAAAGCTTATGAAACATACATCTGCCTCATGAGCCGAGCAAGCACAGATGGCTCTGAGACCAAGGCCTTAAGGTACTGCAATTCTGGTTCCAAGAACCCCAAGCTGGCTGAAACTGATAAAGTCTTCAATGGTCGCGACTTCATAGCTACTTTGCCATGCTGCGGAGTTTTGTAATATATGTGGGAATGAGCCCATGTTAAATCATCCCTCAGATGAGTTTATTGTCATAAAAGACTTTGTCTAGAAAACATGCCCATACAACAAACAGAAGTACAGCCACACACCTTCAGAGTAGTTTGCCAAGTGTCTTGAAGATGAGTTACCATCAAAAGTAGATAGCAAATTTAATTTCATAAACCAGAAGAACTTGGCAAAGCTGAATCGGGTAGTGAATGACTCTGCAGCAGAATGTCAGTAACTCTCCTCTCCTATCTGGCAGAGTCCAGTCTATCACTTCACCCCCACCCTCCTTCTTTTCTGCTTTTCTTTCTTTCCATCAGCTTCTGCCTGGTCTTATCTACTGTCACACCTCTTTCCCATCTTCAACACTTATCTCCTGTGCCAGTGTGTGTCATGCATTCATAGGCTTGTTGAAGATAGGACATTACATGGCAAGGTTGTCTCGTTTACTCAAGATCTCACCGGGGGGATGATTCCTGAGTGCACCCACCTTAGTTCTGTCTTCATGCTGGACAAGTCGTTCGATCCTATCCCAGTGGTGCATTTACCCAAGTTTGTTTGTGCAGCTGTGTGCCACCTATCACTTCTTTGCTGGGACTTACAGTGATACGGCAACACTGTTTGTCAATAACAAAAAGAAAAAAAGAAAAGGAAAAGGACTGAGTACTGTTTGATGAAAAGTCCAAATAATGATAATGCCTCTTTAAAACTCTTAATTTGTTCTCGATTGATGTTTGCTTGCTACTTTCCTATTTTGCTTCACTTTTAAGTGCTTGATGGCTTTGATAATGTAGAAAATAAGTTTATATTTTCTAATGAAAATGAGTTATCCAACATAGAACCAGTTGCTTGCGTTAAAAGAAACAAGACCATGCTTTAAATTGCTAAGGGAAAAAAAAAAAACTATTACAAGCAGTACAACATCAATTTAAAAAGTAAATGATATGAAAACCATGAACTTCAGTCTCGTCGTCTTGACAATTGGTAGAATTCCTTTTGTAGCTGCATCTGTATTTTATCTGATAGCATTCCTGCAGGAATAGGAAAGGATATATCTCAGTGGTACACGGTGCGAATACTTGTTTCCTTTCACCCATTCAGGAAGATAAGGAAATGATGACACTCACTGGGTAACAAAGGATAGAGAAAAGGAAATTGGAAAAGGGAGGGGGAGCATTCCGTATATCAAAATATCTTGGATTGTCTTCTTTGAGATATTGGTGTATGGTTTTCTTGGAGTGGTGAAGGTAAGCTGGAAATCAAATGCCATCAGCTGTGTTAAGTGATTTTTTTTTCCACTTTTTTTTAATCATGTAACAATTGAGTCTTAGTGCACACCTTCAATTACATATTTCTGCATATATGCCTCAAATGATCCCAAAAAAAGAAATTTCACTGGTGTAGTTGAAGGGTCAATTGTTTGTCCAAAAGCATCTTTATTATTTGTTCATGGGAAAAAAAAAGGTACACAGTAATTCTGATTTTAAAAATACAAGTCCGTTGTCTCCAACAATTTGGGAGGGCAGCACTTTAGATGTAACACTTCTAATCTTACTGTTTAAGCTTTCAGCTAATTACAGTTACAAATCATATTGTGGCGCTACCAGCAAAGGAGAACACTTGAGAAGATGTTTGAAAGCTCACAGCGATGAGTACGGCATTACTTTAATTGCTTCACAACAAACACAGAGAGAGTGAAAACTTTAGCACAGTCCTTAAATGAGTTTTCCACCATGACTTCTTAGCAAAGCTTTTTCTTTGATTTCCCCCCCCCCCCCCCCCTTAGTCTCTTGAGGTAATAGACCTGTCACTGCAGTAATAATGATGAATCTCCTCTTTCTGCCCAGTAGCGGATGGGAGATGGACCCAAAATATGGACATAAGTGGCTTGAGTTAGAGTAGAACTGGCTCAAAATGTGGGTGGAGGATACTCTCTGATTGTGATCATGGCACGAAGGCATAAAACACGGGCATTACATCAAACAGGGATAAACATTAAATAACAAATACATCACTTTTGGCTGACTTCACCTCTATGATCTGATTGAAAGTGAGTAATATTACAAATCAAACCTCCTCCCTTTCCCATCCCAGTGGCTCACTACTTAATTACATCTCTGCCATTATAATGCCTTGTGGGTAATGCACTAGATTGTGTAATTCTTCTTTCTCAACAACATCACAATTTATCTGTTTTATTAAACGTAAGGAATTCCTTACCCTTGGGTAATAGCCAGGGAGAGACGGAGAGGAAAAAAAAAACAGTTTCATCTGATCTGAAATCTGCATAAATTACACAGCTGCGTCCCATCTCAGACCAGCAGTCCACAGCAAGGTTTTCACTTGGCTTTGAATATAAATTTACACCCCTCCACGCTACAGCGGAGTGCCACTACAGTCGGTGGTTTATGTCTATAAAACAAATGATTGATCTTTTGGCGTCACATCGCGCGTGTGATTTCATCTGTGGAGCAGTTCGAGAACGGAGGCGGACAGCAAAGGTGAAAGCAAAGTGTGTGAGGGTATAAAGGCATGTGTGTTTTGTCCTTTCATTACCTCAAAGCATTTGCTGAATGTTTGTTTATATTTACACCATCTGGCACCAGGGATCGCAGGGGTTGGAAGGTGGGGGTGGAGGTGGGAGGGTGTAACTCTGAGGTTGGATTAGACTTGCACATGCCAAAAATAAGTATAAAAAGGCACTTTAAAAAATTGAAAGAATATCCAGTGAATTGCCCATTGCTTTTATTTTAAAGGTTTCTGCTTTTGTAAAAGTGGGTGTGTCTGTCAGCATTTTTCTTTAACTGATATGATTGGCTCAAATGTCAGAGAGTCCTAGGCCTTGTTTTCCCAATCACAATCTGAGGGGAATATGTGATTTCTTTCTTTTTTTAACTTAATTTTCTTTCTCCTTCACTTCCAATAACTCATCTTTCTTGGTTTTGAGTTGTTTGTCTTTAATTAATTATTTGTTATTATTACTTTGTTATTTCCCCCTTCACAGGTGTCTTTTATGCCTTCTCATGATCAACTTCCTGGTGTCGGATATGGTTTCTTTTCTCAGATTTTTTTCTCCCCTCTAAGCAAACAGTCAAGTAGGAGGATGTAAGTTGCACACCAATTGCCGATGGCTGCACTATGTCTTTTTGCTCCGTTAAACTCTCTTATAATGCACTGACCCGGAACAGATGTAGTCGACCTATATACAGTAAGCTGTGAGTGAACAGCTTCCATCTGCAAGAGTAATCTGGTACTTTTGGGTCCTTTGAGCTCTGCCATGTCTCCTCGCCTGCTGCTTTCACTACGCTTCACACTTTGGACACTGAACTATGGTTCAACTCCCAGAACTGGCTTTCTGGCTGTCTTCTGAGCTGATGCTGAATAGCCTTGGGGCTTGACCTTTCTGGAAAGCAGTGAGCTGTCAAGACTGGTTAAGTTTCAGTGGTCTTGCATTAGTGTACAACACACTCCTGAGTGTGGTGATTGTGACATTGTCTGGCAGACACCCCAGGCCCCGGTGTCATTAGAGGTCTTCAGCACTGACCTTTACAGCCAAATCATTTCAATGAAGATGTCTGGCCCGAGAAAGAATCTTAATGAATTTGGCCTGCTTAAATTCACAGAAAAGAGCAAGAAAAGTGCTCAAAGACAATTGAATTATTTGTGGTCAAGTGCTTAGGGCAGTTGAGTGATCATCAACCGTAGCCTGCATGACTTTCTCATTCCATTACCTGTCTCAGGTCAATGAATAGGAGGAATGGTGCCCCTCAGGCTATCACAACAAAAAAACAATAAAATAAAGGCAACTGAGTAAAATGCACAGTTCTGAAAAGTCCAGAGGTAACACACACCCATCTCTTCCACTAGTGGGTTTTTTGCTAACAAGCAAAAGCTGCCAGGCTTCAGCAGAGAAGGTGTTTCGAGAGACAATTAGAAAAGCACACTTCAAGTGATTGGCTCTGAAATCCAAACATTGGGTGAATTTGGACTTGACGCTAGCTCAAAAGTGAGTTGGCAGCTGGTTTATAAACTCCAGGACTGAAGCGGAGGCAGGTATGTTGGGAATTTTTTGCAGAACTGTTTTGTGAGCCTGGTGAACACTGGTGCGTGACCTGGCTCTGTGATTGGATCTCTGTGTTCTCGATGGGTAATTGGGCTGTGGCCCTACAGACAGAAGAAAAGGTACAGGTTATCAAAATCTGCAGAAGTCCAGAAGACACTCACTGGGCTGAGATAAGCTCAGTGGAATTCTGACAGACTTTGCCGAAAGAGTGTCACGTGAGGAAAATATTTAAAGCAATCGTTTTCACCCCATCCGTACAGTGCCTCCTTGTATTTGTTTGACTGAGTGAGAAAAACCCAGAGACTTTAATGTTAAGAACCCATGTAATGAAAAATACTTTTAGTTTTTATCTTGGCTCATGGTTGTTATAATTTTTGCATGCCTATTTTTCAGATCTTTCAGCTCCTGGACTCTTTTACTGTTGATTCATACTGTTGAGGCAGTATGCTGTTAGTCTTCCTATCCGACACATGCCTGCCCTTTTCTTAAAAAGATGTTATATGGGTGGGAGTAAAAGTTTCTTTTAAACCTATAATGTATTTTTCAGCATTGTTGTTCATTTTCACATGGTTTGTTTGGTTTCCATGCAAAAGCTCTAATGCAGCCTTGTATCATCAGAATTGAAGGCTATTGACTTGTCAGCAGCTAACAAGTTGCATGTTCTCCTCTTTTTATTTTTTCAGTAAAAAAAATCCATTCATAATTTCCAAAAGAATTTCAAACTTTCATGTCATACTTAAAATCAACTTCAACTGTAAAATGTCTGTTTTGGCATCAGATCTCATGCTCGTTTTATTGATATAAAATGAATTGAGATTTACAAATTATTGCATTCTGGTTTATTAAAATTTATCTCCAGCACATCCTATATTTGAAGTCTTTTTTTTTTAAGCAGCATGTAGCTAATAATAAGGAAGCATGTATCACTCAAACATAATTCCGTATAACCTGTAAAGATTGACAAACGGTGTTTCATAGAGTTAAAAATAGACCCATGTTTGTCCACGACTTTTCAGATCAATTCCCAACAACAATTATGATGGGAACAAAAAGAACTGCAGTGACAGTGCTACAAACAAAACAGACAGGGATGCAATTATTAAAACACAGCATTCAAGGTCTAACCTTAGTACCCAAGGCTACAGCATAAGAGGCCCACATTAGGCATGCAGGCACATAACCTTGTACTTCAGCCATTCTGCCTCTAAACCGACTCACCTGTCTTGCAGCAGCACCTGTTTTGCTATTCTGTGCTCACATTGCTATTCAGATCATGCGTCTTTCTCTCCCAAATCCCTCTTCAACCACCTATAGTAGACATATATGTATGAGTGTCTCGGAATGTATGTGTCCTGCAGAAATATGTGGGGGAGATGAAAAAAAATTGACTAAGCATGTTTACAGCTTACCTCTGGGCACACTTAAAATGGAATTCCACCTTTCATCCAATATCCATCTAAAACAGCCAGGGTGGCTGCTCGCCCACGTACTCTAGCATAGCCAGTGTCCATATGCCCCAAAGGGAAGTCTCATTGTTTTATTACAGATCAGACAATCTGGGACTTCTTTCTCTGGCTCCTGCCCTTGGATATCTTTTATGATGGGTTGATTCATTTATTCAAACATGCCACAAAAGTCCAATTGCGGTTGGAAGAGATAGTGAATATTAATTCAACATTAATCAGGTGAAGTGAAGCTTCAAACATAAGCTTTCAGAAAGCTTTATTTTCACCAAAGACACTGAACAAATCCAAGTACAGGTGCAGAAAGCTCGATAGCTGACAAGACCAGGTAATATGTAACAATCCAAATATACCTTCTTAGGGTGGGAAAGCATCCAACTGCAATCACCAACTGGTTATTTCATCATTGTGAGGCATTAGATCTGTCATCCCTTTGGAAATATATGCCTTGGCGAGATTCCAGACCTGATTTGCTGGCAGTGAGTCGGTCTAAGAGCTCCCAATTGCTGCTATCGAGATAGCACTCAGCCTGGCAGGTCTACCCTTCTCACTCCCCCTGAGGCCTGATTGTCAAGGGCAGCTTACCTCCAGCCAGAGAAGGAGGGTGGTAAAGCATGAGGCATACAGGAGAAAAGATGACCAGCTGGATGAGAATGAGTGCAACTGAGGTTGTTTAAGAATGCCGCTCAGGTTTTCAATTGGTGCTGGGAGGGGCCTCTTTGGGATGACAGAGTGTCTGGCCAATCTGGCGGGAAAGGAAACCCAAATGTGGGGATGGGATGGTTGCCACGGTGCTGAGGGAGGATGCAAGTGATGGATGGCAGTTGTTAGACGCAGTAATTGTGTTCAGGTAATTGACCCTGCTCCCTCCTCCTTTCTCGCTCTGCTCCTGGGGAGCCAAGCACTCCATCTCTCTTTCACTTCTGTTCCACAGATGGGAGAAAACATCAGCAAAGAGGGGCCACTTCCTTGTCTGGAGCAGTTTACTTGCTCAGGATTTAAACAACTTACATTGTTAGAAGACAGTGTTATCATGAAAGACTGAAGATGAAAGGAGCTGCTGAAAGAGTGTAAATCCTGCATTGTGTGACATTATAAATTTCCTCTAATGTAACGTTCCAAAATACGTGCAAATAATACAATTCAACCTGTAGAAAGCACAGCAATAGTGGGCTCTGATAAACATGCAAAGAAAATTAATATTACATTATTTTAGTAATGCCACACACCCTTCACTTTGCATAATTTAAAAGATGAAACATTTGGCTAAGTTCATTTGACCCTTACTGCTAACCCTACTTACCTTGAAAAGCCTCAGCAGCTCTTTTTGCTTCATTGTCCAATAGGTTTTTGACAAAAACTTTAGTTATCAAAAGTGTTGAGTTTTCAAAGCCATTGACTAAATGCTTGTTCTGTGACATGCGATCAAGTCTTACACAGAATATGCTGAGTCACAGTGCAGCATCAAAAATATATATTGCATTGTCTCAACATAGTTTTATTGCTGGTTAGCCCACCACTATTCCGCAGCTTGTCTTGGCCTTTATGCAACATGTTAAGTGAACTATAGATTAGCCAATTTCATGATGTGAAAATTAAAGACCACTTTCAGACTGCAGCAAACCCTCACCTGTAGTGATAAAACCAATCCGCCCTGAGTGCCAGTGAAGCGGTGACTAAAACGGGGGAGGATTGTCATGGGTATATGAAGGAGGTGATGATGTACTTCCCTCTTCATGCATCAGCAGGTTATGGCGGCATTCATCACTGGTCCCAGACTCTGTGCTAATAATCAGCTGGGCACATCTCAATCTACAACCTCTGATTTATACGAAGCTCTGCACTCTAGTGACAAGTTTTTAAACGGAGCTGTGTATTGTAAATCAAAACCTCAGTGACTGCTGGGTTGATGGGTTCACACTGAGCAAAAGGAGGGAATTGAGGACTTCCATTTACCAAAAAAAACAAAAACAAACAAGAAAAACCCCCAAAACAAAACATAGGTGTACAAGCACTTTAGACTACCACATAAGGTCTAAAGTTATGAACATGAATTCATCCGTGCAATACTCGAGTGCAGTTATTAGTCTTATGGGTAATCTAGGTGTAAAACATATTGAGTGCTCTATAATGTGCCGTCTTTGTTCGAAAGGAATGTTGAGACACACTGGTGAATTTATAATTCAGCCCATCTGCTGTGAATAACTTTAAAATTGTCATGTTAAGCCCAGCTGACTTCAGGTAACGCCATTACTTTGATGTAAAGCACGTCACTCAAGAGCCTTATCCCCGTTATTATCACAGTCACTTTTACAACACTGGTCAATCTCATCCGTCATGATATAGCAGTAAGAAAAAGATCAATGTCACCCTGCTAACACAGACTATAAACTACCTTTGTAAGTCAAGGTTGTGTTGCATTCGGTGTATGGTGGCATGACCTTATCTCAACACATTATATTTATACAAAATCAATTTATGAACTAAAATGCACTCTAAACTATTGGTTTAGCTAGCGCCCTTTGGCAGATATAACAGCTGAATACACGTCATAATCCTCCTACAAGGGAAATCAGAAATGTTCTTCACAAAGTTCCCATGAATGGCTTCCACTCCTCTGTCAGGTTCATCCCAAACCAGTTCAGTGGGGGTTGATTTCTGGAGACTGTGCTAGCCACTCCGTATTTTCTTCTTTGTCCTAATGTAGTGTTCTGGCATAGCTTGGTCTTTTGTCTGGGGTATTTATTTTTGCTGGACTGTCAACCCACTGACCATAAGACACACCACATGGTGTATGCACGGTGCTGCAGAATACAGTCGTAGCTGTTTCATTTCAGGGTGCCTCTCACTCTGTACAAGTTACTGACCCTAGATCCAGCGAAAACAGGGCTAGGCTGTCACACTTCCTCCTCCATATTGGACAGTTGATGTCACACACTGAGGAACCATTTTTTTTGCAGACTACATGGCATACTTTCCTGTGCGATGCAGCAAAGATTTCAAATTTGATGCAGTCCATAATACCTACTTAAAATCTTCAGTAGTCCAATAGCAGGGTTTTATGGCCCAGGCAAGACACTTTGCTGCACCTCTAGGTCCAAGTCTTCACTTCTCTAGTTGAAACTTTCTACAACCACTTTGTAGATCCTCCATAGAAAAAAATGGTCAGAGGCTAACATAAAGGCAACACAAAGGGGTACCTGTGAAATACATAAAGGTCTCAATCCCTTAGGGAAGGCTAAACAGGCTACAAGATACAACAAGGCTACAAGAGAATACACCAAAAAGGTTGAAGCTCGGAGAATTAACAGAATGTTCTCCACTGAACCAATGGCTATGCTTGACATTTGATGCTATTGCTCATTCTTGGCATACAGCTTGATACCATCCACATAGAGCAGGTGGCTGATTGTTCCCCCACTTTGGAATCGGTATCACAGCCAGCCTTTGTGATGATCTTAATGGGGGGGTTCAGGCCTCTGCAGAACTGCAGCGGTATCAGTACATCACCTTGACATATGCCACACTTGATGTTAGCTTGGGCCTTGAGTTGGCTTCCAGGGTTCTCTTTCACAGTCCCATGGAGTTCTTTACGAAGGTTCTTAGTATCCTGTAATCTTGTACAGATCCTGACATTCCAGTATACATGAGTCATATTTCCTCTTGTAATCTGTCCAGGCAGTGGCCAAGTTGATATGTCTGTTTTTGCAGTCTCTTACAACTGCTCTGTCAACCAGTAGCTGGTGTTTGGCTCCCCTGGCATTCGTACCAGTTTCTTTCTGTTGCTCATTCATGCATCAGGCCATGTGTGTGTCGATCTTTGCTGGAATGATGCCTGACAGGAGCTTCCATGTTATACAGAGACAGGTTATTGGTTAGTAATTGCATGGGATGGTTGTGTCTTCGGTCCTTCACGATTGGGACTAGTTTATTCTGGGTTAACCACTGCTGCTGGATCTGCTGTTGTAATTCATTGAAATCCTTAACCCTTTTTTTTTGCTAGGAAGTAAAATCATTTAAGTTGTGGTTTCCAAGCATAAGAGGCAACCGGAACACTTTATAAAGAGTGCATGCGTTAATGTTTACAATCCTCATTTGCCTTCTTTCATTTGAAACACAAACACAAGTGAAGGAGAGATGTTGTGCACTGCAGAAAAACTGTCGACTTTCTACATCAATATCAGTATCAATATAATTTGTAAGTCTAATGGAGTGGTTCTTGTTGCTTAAGAAGTTACCTGACTGAATGCAGTGACCCAGAAATCCCAGTGGCTGGCAATGATAAGAGCTGGATGAATTTTCTAAATGCTCAGGAAATGTGCTTCCACTGCTTTCTTCCTTATCTCCTTTTACATATACAACACTGGATCATTCTTTCATAGTCAAGGTGATAAGACACAGTTGTTGTGGCAGCAACATTTAATGCAACATAGCATTCCGCTGCTGGTGAATAAAATGATAGAGGAACTCGTTCTATTTGGTACTTTTGTAGAGCGCACCACTTCCTCACCTTGAAACTAACACTAGGACTCTGATCATATTTCAGTCAAATCTTGTTCATAATATTAATAAAGATAAGAACTATGAAAAGAATTCAAATTAGGCCATCTTTTTAATTGAAGTTTGATTATTTGTTTGAATAGTGATGATATCTATAGAGGTAAATATGTAGGTTAAAGAGTTTATGCATTGCCTACCTGAGCATAATGACTTCTTTTGGTTAGAGGAAGAAAAAAAACAAACAAAAAATGTGTAGCCTGTATGTGAATTGTGGTTGTAGTAGTCGACCTTGATAATATTCACGTTTACATAATTATGAGGTGTTTTGGGTGCATTTAGCGTCCTTTCCGTCTTTTTCGTAGTATGAACTTTTCTTCACATCATGCCTTGATCTCATGAGGTTTATCACCAAGATCAATAAAAAAATGGCAAAGAAAGTACAGATTTCATCATTTTTTTTCACTGTTTGACTGCACCAAGTAAAGTTTTAAAGGGAGAAGCGAGGTTTTATATGACTCAGCTGAAGGGCAAAGGCATTTAGCACTTACTTTTCCCCTTGTCTGTGAGCCCACATCTCAATTACAGCCTGTTCAGTGGCCTTTAACACCTTTAGCATAATTCAGAATGGAGTTTTACTTGAATTGTGAAATGAAAAATGGCCCATTTGCTGTCTTCAGCAATTGAACTAACCTGCCCTCGTGAGAGTGTCCTTGAGCTGCATTCAGAAGTGATCAGCTTCAAATCAAGGAAAATCACTAATCAAACATAGATACATTTTGGCACTTCCTCCCTCTTCCTTTAAGGTCAAAGATTGCAGTAGGCCTCATTTAACCTTTATCTTGTAATGATCTGACATGTAACTCCGCATACGGCCATATTCTTACCTTCATTTTCTAAAGTGCTTGGTCCATTTTAGAACCTCAAAATGGGGTCATATTAAAGACGCCGCTTAGGATTTTCTAAGACAGAGTGAAATTCAATGAAACCCACTGCAAATGATAGTCAGTTACCTCTTATGTAACAAGCTTTTCATCCCACATTCGCAGCCCTTGAATCCAATCTGTGCCCCGCATCACATCTTTACACTAACCCAGGTGTATTAAATAGAAATCAAGGCTGGGTTGCAGGTCCTGTAATGATCACTTGGGCCAGCTAATATTGGACAGTTTATCCAGGCAGGCTGCCACAACTGACTTCCCCTCAGCCTGACATTGCTGTGACTCCATTAGCCAAAGTGTTCGAAGTAAATGATGGAAGGCAGTGCTTGGCAGTGTCAGAGCCCGCTCAGATCAGCTGGCCTTTATCGATTCAACCACAGAATAAAGGATGAAGCAGGGAATGGGCACCCCAGGTGCACTTTGTCCAACCAAGCCACACTCTGTCTTTTAAACACTGGCCCACAGTAACTCAGGGGTCTATTCATTCCCTTACCGCTTTGGTCAAGTGGATGTGGCGGATCACACAGGCGCATAAGCATGGCACTACAGCACAGGGCCCCAGAAAAGGTCAGATATGCAATGATTATGTCAACAAATATGTATTACACTGTAAAACATAAAACACACACACACACACACACACATCAGCTCATAAAACAGAGTGATTCAATGCAAAACAATGCACTTCTTTTCTATAGATTACAAAAACATGTCCCCATACCCATTCCTCCCAACGCCAATATACTTTTTGATGCTGTGCTAGTTCTGTTTTCATTGAAAAAAATGTGTGTTTTGTATTAATTGATTGGTCTTTGGACGTATTACAGCTAGATCACTATCACTGTGTGTCTCATAATATTTTTGAAGTTTGCACGATTAATCACATATGAATCCATCCTTCCACCTTCTGTGCTGTTTTATCCAACTAAGGATTGTGGGATTCCTGAGTCAATCCCAGCTGAGTTTAGGTTAAAGCAGGATACACTATGCACAGGTCAGCAGTCCTTCACAGGGAAAACACAGGAAAACAGTGACACACATTCATAGTCATAGTTAGGGTCAAGTTCAAAGTCATAAATTCACCTCAATCGCTTGTTTTTGGACTTTGGAGGAAACCAGACTAACAGGAGAAGAGCCATTCAAACTCCACATTAAAAAGCTCCTGAATGGACTCAAACTAGGGATTTTTTTTGTTATGAGGTAGGAGCACTAACCACTACAGCACTGTGCAATCTTTATCTGAAATTGGGCCAAATAAAAATGCAGTTGGCCAACAGACTATAGGTTGGACACCTCTGCCCTGGACAGTTCATCAGCCCCACCGCTTGTAAATAGGACTGTTTAATTTAAACTATTACACAAAGTCAAAAAAAGGTTAGGATGTGTAAAAACTTTGCAGCTGCAGACCAATAAATACATAAATGCATAAATGCATCAATAAGTAAGTTAAGTAAGTACGTAAATAAATAAATAAATAATTAAATACATAAAAATTCATGTCTTCTCTCTGTTGAACTAATTGAGAAAATAAACACAGATTTCTCTCAATTCAACAGAGTGAACAAATTTACAGCAGCACATTCTGCGTGAAAGAGGCAGTGTCTTTAAAAGCTCTGTCTCAAAGCTGTTCGTCTTCACAGGCCTGGCTATGGGGAGGTCAGAGGTGACAATGGCTTGCTTACAATCAGGACCAAACTTTTAGATCTCTTCATCTAGTCAGGACTGTTGGTAATGTTGTGCTGGATTTGTTCATAGAAACTCTGTACTTTTCACGCCTTCCTGTTTTCTTGACTCGGTCCAGTGATCCCCTCATATCTACTGAAGAGCTCAGCGAGGGGCCCTGCTTCAAGGGAACCATGTGTGTATCATAGCATAAATATAGCCTTTGTGTAACACGGGTGGTAAGCTAGCAAACGTTTTGAGAGTATGTTTTCTAGAGGATATGTTTAATGACCTTGTGACCTACAGCGCCTCTTGGATGTTATACTGAGTTTTTTTTAATGCCATGAAGGCAAAGGGGTGTCACTTATTTTCTCCTTAACAGTTAAGTATGTTGCTGAAATATCCCTTGACATTTATCTGAACCTCTCTCTGCTCTCTCATCAGGCTGCACAAGATAGGCACTTTTGCTAAATGCCTTAAATGTAAATTGAGTGGGCTGCTTTTGGAATAACCTCTGCAGGAACATACTTTATCTAAAGAAGGATCATTAGTTTTAATACAGTGTCTTTGCTATGTCTCCTCTTTAAAATCACATTTCCAGACAAGGAAACCTTTCACTGTTCATTGTTGATGGCAGTTTAAACAGCCTATATTCATATTTTATGCTTCAAAGTAAGTGAAAACTGGCCAATTGAGCTGTTTTAGTATGCTTTGTACGGCTGGGATGTGCATAGGCCATTGAAATCACAGCCATCGTTGGTGCTTTTAGGCCCATATAAATGCCTGCTGTGAACTCCTGGGTTTCGCATTCCAGCTTTAGGTTATCCCTTAATAACGTCCCTTAAAAGTTACAAAACTGTCCTAATGAGAAGCGCAACCAAATACTAAACAGATGGTTTTCCTCTGTCATTTGTTTGAATGCAAAGTGCCAGAAAAATGCCATGACTCTAATTTATCATAAAAAAGGAATTCTAAAGAAAGGTTAAGAATTTATTATTCCACCACGAAAAAGTACCTGCAACTTCATGATTGTACATCATTATATTTGTGATTATTATGTTTGCGACATATAGGAAGACTCTGCTCGGTCTGTCTTTTACCAAACAGTGTATCATCAGACACATTTTTTTAAAAAGGGGTCAATTCCGCATCCTCCCCTTTAGTAATCCTCTGAGGAAATATTACAATGAGAAGGGGAAGCAGTTTCAGGATTCAACACCGACTTAAATAGTCACATCTCACCACCAACATACCAGAAAATCACATTAGTTGACCAATTAATCAGTTTCCCATTTCTGCTTGAACACTGAGAGACCAAACTCCTCTCCTGTAATCTGTTTGATATCACAATCTTTCACCTAAACATCTAAATGACAACTTAGTTTAGTTTCAGAGATTATGTAAATATATTTGTATACATAAATATTACTTTAGTATTATTGCACGAAAGCATTTTAGCAGGGACGTCCACAGAACGTCCACAGAAGCCTCTATAATGTCCTGTCACTGAATAATATTGAGCAGTATCTACAATTCATTATGATTTGTACATGGAAGGAAATATTTGTTTGTTATTTTGAGCTATATTAGTTTGCTTTCTTTGGCATACCTTGATATTTTATGTGGAAACATTGTCATATTCTAAAAAATTGGAGCATGTTTTTAATATAGTTATTCCCTCTGAAATTGATACTGAATATTAGTTACTTAGATGACACACTACACTTTGTTGGGTTGCTTGAGAAATGTACTGTAGTACATCCAGATGATTCTTCTGGTCATATTAATTTTATAATTTTCATCTATGCAAAAATGGCCACAATTGAAGGCCTTTGTGAAGCAGAGTAGCTTCACATACTCATATGGAAAGTTATATTGGATTACAGCCAATTAACCCTATTTTAACTTTATCTTAAATAAACTGATGCATCAAATTATAAACAGATAATACATGTTGTCCTTTGCACCTAATATTAAATTGTCATACAGCTGATGAATAATATAACTTATATTCCTCAAATTCAGAAAATATAATACAGCACTATGCCAATTATCTCAAAGTTGCGTTTAAAATTAAGCCATATTTAAAAATTTGAGTAATAAAGATGTGATTGAGTAAGGAATGCCTTCCGGCCTAAAGCAGAGGGAAATGTCATTGAAAACATTTATATTCATGAGGATCAACACTCTTTAAGTCCTCTAAAAGTTTTATTTTTGCAATGTTTCAAATATGAGGACATGTCGTTTTTCATATAAATACTTCCTCCACTTGATATAAACTTGAGATCCACATCTGGTGTATCACCCCATTTCACAGTTGAAAACCAAAATTCTGTTTTTTTTAATGAGACATGAGAAAATTGTTGCGCTATTGCCCCCGATGCATTGTGCTTCATATCAGTGAAAACTTCCAGTGGGCTGTTATTTAAATCAATACCATATTGTTAATGTCAAACAATGATTTTTTTTTTCAGCAGTTTAAATAAACTTATTTTGTTACAGTGCATTGTTATGAGCGAATTACTTTATAACCCCAGAATCAGCAGGAAGAAATCTCCAAGGCTCACAGGACACACAAACAAGCAAAATCAAGCCAGCCAGTTAGGCCACTGGCAGCCTCACTAAGCATGGCTTAGCTCTGCCTATGCAGCATTATCAAGACCGACACATTGGTTGGGCGCTATACCTGATGGTCCCAGCTGTGCCGGTGCTGGCCTCTGCCTGCCAGATGGCTCTCGCTCCTGGTGAAGCAGCTATACCACTTCACAGGTCCGAACCGCAGACTGAGAAATAGGTTTGATACCAATGGCATGAAAACGACTGATAACAAAGAGAAAGAGAGAGTTTCTGGAAGGTGTTACTCACTGTTCAGCTGTGTGTGGTGATGAATACTTGTTTGTTTATGACTTTTCTGAGAGCGCTGTGCGTGTCATTGGCAAAAAGCCTGCCAGACAGATCGATGATGAGGAGCTGCTGCTGCGGCAGCCATGCTAGACATAGCCTGATTTAACTTGCCTGGTCTCCCAGGATGAGGTTAATAATTTCAATTCTAACGCAAATTCTTCTGCATGGATGAGAATGAAAACATTTGATGATATTTATCCTAACAATCAACAATCTTAGCGAGTCAATACAAAAAGAAAAAAAAATAATAAAATGCAGCTCACTAAATTTTTAAGAACGGGACGGTATGCATTTAGTTTCTGCTTTTATTGTTTTCACATTGAAAAAAAAATGAACTATAGAAGTTTACGTGAACAGAAGTCTTACTAACTGTGAATGTAGAATCGCTACCAAAGTGTCAAGAAGAAAACATCCAAAGTTCTTTGAAAAGAATAGTTTGGGAGAAGAAGCGAATCTGATATGCCTCTGTAACTTCCCTCAGCCATCTGGGCATCCTCGTGCTCCACGTGCTCACACCAATTATTCCCTGAGGGCCAGAGTCACATAGAAAAGCACCAGAGGAGAGAGATCTTACGGTGATGCACTGTGAGCTCAGATTGCCTCTATATTTAGACTTCAGGAAACCGATCTGCCTCTTGGCAATGAGAGAGAATACAAAAATATTTTATTAGTAATATACAGTATCCAAATGTTTAGCGGTAGACCATTTATCTTTTTGTAAACATCTGTCGCACGGAAGTTGTTGCCACTCTAATGTTTTGAGACCAAAGGCAGCATTTTAACAGTTCAATAAAAAACCTCCATGAACACGGTTAGACCTGTATTTCTAATAGGTTTAAAGGTCTAACAGCCTGGAGTGCTTTCCTTTCAGTTGAATGTGCTTGTTCTAACAGGTGCTTAATAATAGAGAGGGAATTCAGGGAAAATGGGGCTACAAACCTGAGCCACTCTAAGCAGGTACATGAAACACAATAGGATTAGAGAGTAGATTGATCCTGGCTTTGTGTGCAGTTGTTTAGCCAGATTAACAAGGCCACCATTCTATTGTGTGGAAATTGGACAGAATTTTGTTTTCAATTTAACATCGATTTGAATTGCATGTGGACCTGCTTGTTTCAGCGTGTAGGACACAGAAACGGAGGAAAGAACTGTACGCTGCCCTGCACTTGTGCGATTTCTCAGGATTACCCAGTTTCCTTGAGATAACTGAGTCACGAGTGACACTAAATCAACTGTATTTATTTTAAAAGCCTGACATGAAATACTTAGCCACGCAGAGCCACCGCAGCCTCGGCACGCAAGCCGACTCCAGCCGAGGGGAGTAGTGTTGAATATCAGTGTGTGCAATTTTAAATGAGGTCCATAAGACCGGCTTGTACTTCTGAGCTGATTCATCTTTTAGGTACAAAGTGTAACCTAAATCAACTGTGCCCAGACTGAGAACAGGTCACTGCAGCTGCATTTTATTACTGCCACTTCCCTCCGCAACTGGTAAAGCACACATGCATAAATAGAGGTTCTGTTACAAAAACATGCAGTTTCCACAGATTGAAACATGATCTAAAAAACACATGCAATGTTGTGTACTTTGGGGGGGAGATTAAAAAAACAAAACAAAACATGCAATTCATAAGTTGTGTGACCTTGTTTTTTTTTTTTTTTTTTTTTTTTCCAGCAAAGTTAATAGTAGACTTTGTGGTTAGTGTGGATTATTTAAACACGATAGAGTGAAATATCCTTAGCAACAGACTTGAGATCATTGCAAAGTTCAAAATTCTTCTTACATGGTTACACGTTGTTTTTAAAAAGCCACTATCTGACCAGGCTGCACCAAATTTCAGTGGTTGCCACAATATGGCAAAACAAATGCCGGACGACGCATCTGCTTTCATGAGTCACCGGCTTGATTTTTGAACACATTCAACAAATGTGTTCAACTTCTTTATTATTTTCCTCAACTCGTTGTTGCAGCAATCTCATAACAGCTGGGAAACATTCAAAATTTATTTCCCGTAAATTAAGCAGTATGCAAAATGTGACATCCGTGTGGGCGTCTGGTCTTTATCCAGCTCTGGGTCCTCGTCCAGCGGCCGCTGCACTTCCTCTTTCAGCTCCATTTTGTTTGATGTCTGGCTGGAGAAAACTATTCATACGTTCAAGAACACTCAGTTGTATCATATCAGTGATGTGTAATTGGTGTAGAACAGTTATGTGTTTGTTGCAAGACAAGTTCTACAAATATGTAAATTCAATTGGTGATTGTCGGTTGGATGTAGAGGGATTGTCAGGCGAATGTTAGGTGAGTATCCTGCAACATCCCTGCAAACACCAGGTCATTATTCACACTTATTTCACAGTGAGTCTGTGTGACAGTGGTGCAATGTTTTGAAGCTTAGCATTGGAATATTTCCTAGAATTTGTGCCATAAATATAGTAGTCTTCATAACAGTGTGTATTAACTGAAAGCAGTTAAATTTAAGTTATGATTTATTTCTTTAATGTTGTTAATGCTGTTAGATAGTTTTTTCTTCTGCACAGTTTAGCTATTTCTGAGTGGGTTACACTTATATATATGTGTGTGTGTGTGTGTGTGTGTGTGTGTATATATATATATATATATATATATATATATATATATATATATATATATATATATATATATATATATATATATATATATATATATATATATGTAGGGAACGTTCAGTCATTTCTGAACCTGATGGTTAAAAAACATGGGTTATGTTAACTAGTCAGAAAATGCTGGTATTGCTGAATTGATGATGTTTAAAACATAAGCTTTGACTGATCTGTCTGTTTAATATTTATTTATTTATTTTTCAATTTTGTCCATTTGCTTATTTAGCTTCTTATTTTACTCATAGTGTGAGTATTATATTTATAACTCTTCTCATGCGTTGCTGCGTGTTTAAATGTAGTCTTTGTATTTGTGTTACATATTTCTAGAGCGATTTGTATGAAAATTGCTCTCGACATAAGCATTGATTGATTGAGTTGAGACGCTGTGATGCAGCTGTGAGTTATTCCAGCACTGATATGCTGAATATAAACATTCAGAGGAGTTAGTTACTTCAGACCGATTCCTCTGTCAGAACTGTTGTATATTTTGTAAATACCAAACAGAACAAAAGCCCAAGTTGTAATTTGGTTGTCAAGATAATAGCTATGGTATGGAACATCTGTACATTGGTGTGGATGCTCTAGCTATGTTGTACCTGTATTCCTGTGGTGTTTTGCTAAAATATCTCAAATCTGAAGCAGTGCAGCTTTATATTCTTTGTGGTTAACATTGTTTATTTGCGTTCACAAAAAGAGAGTTCTGTACATTGATTGCCGCCATGTTCATCTATACATCTGCCATCAACAAATGCAGTAACAAATGCAGCAGAGGAAAATAGCTACAGCTGTTCAGGTTTTAGCAGCTGTATGCTGTCAGAATTCTCTGGAATAATTGCTTAAAATGTTGGACTAACTTTCCTTTTTAGTATTTTTGTGAGTGTCACCCTTAATTTGATCGTTTTTAAGCAGTAACTATCTGGGCATTATAATTGAGCAAGCCATGCTAAACATAGATATGTTTGATTTTCATGTTGATATAATTTCATTATTGTGTTCCTGGTTAAAGAACTGAGGGTTAGTTACACAGCCTGTAAACTGTTAGTGCTGCCTCACCCAACACAGAGTCTGCATGGTAACCTGTGCTAACTAACCTTTACTAACGTGCAACATCTTGCAATCATCACACCAGAGACAACTTCATATATGTGATTAAACGCCGTGCATGGTTTGAGAAGCGCAACACGATGAATGACTCACATAGACTCATCCTCCTCCTTTTCATCGTCACCATCATTTTGTTTTCATAAGTTTCATTGCCTGATCCCTCTCTGTCTCTCTCTCTCTCTTCAGGCTTTACTATTGAATTAGGTTATTTTCACTAATTTTATTAATAATCCAAATTCCATTTGATAGTTGTTAATCACTTGAGCAACCCTTAAGTTAAAATCCCAGCATCTTAATGCAAAAGTAATTTTGAGGGACTGCACAGGTTTACTGTGAAACAAACTGTTTCATTCAGTGTTCAGGTTTTCAGGCATGCAGTCATCTCAAAGTAATATTAACTGAACAGGAAATACATCACAGATACACCTGGTTCGAGAGGGGCTGCAGTCTGGGGTGGTTTTAATGATTGTTTTAAACAAACCTGACTAAGATGAGCGGCCTGTTATCAGGCTTTCTGCAGAGCTTTGTGAGGACTGCTTGGCACATTTAGGTGTGTCAGGAATAAAGCACTGACAACATGCAAGGCTGTGACCCTCCACATACCCACAATTAACACAGGAGGTAAAACAACATATTTATAATTGCGTTAACCATTCTGCATGATCATGCTATAAGAATAAAATAAAATAAAAATAAAATAAATGTGTCTGGGGTCATGGTGTGTTTAGAAATGTTTATTTTCCCCCTCCAAACATTGAAGACATTGAAAAATTTGCTTTGGAAACAGTTTATATTTTCTGCTTGTATTTCATGGAAACAGAAATCTTGTCTCTCCTTGGTACCAGTTTATTTTGTAGGTGAAGATAAGGCCAATCGACAGCCTATCAATTAGAGGAGGTTTCATCTCACTTGCAACTTCGCTTCACGGTTTGGCTGATAAGACAACTGTATTATCACATAAAAATTCTGCCCGGCTCTGTTTAACCTGCCGTCAACTCCTCAAACATTCTCATACTTTTCTACTTTAACGTGCAGGAGTCATGCCGCGTATTGAAAAAGCTCAGCATGCAGCACATATCCATTTATTTGTTATTATTATCTGAATTGCATTGGACTGTGGTGACTGCGAATTGGAAATGGGAGGGCGAAGCTGAGACCACCTCAGCCCCAGTATTTTAGGCACAGTTCTGCCTCAGTGATCCAGGCTGATTGGGATGCAGCAGGGTCTCTCCCTTTCTCTCCCTCCTGCTTTCTCACTGTGTCTCTTGTTCTATTCAGCCTGAAACAGACATTTTGATGAAAAACAGAGGGGGCCAAAACGTTTATGAAGGCCTTGCACACACACACACACACACACACACACACACACACACACACACACACACACACACACACACACACACACACACACAGAGCAGAGAACATATGAACTTGTATCTCTGCGTAACATTCATTAATACACAAGCAAGCTTGTAGTTGAGATGCTAGCAATCAGAGAGCTGTAATACTGGGCTGAAGCAAATCCCAATTTAATGTCCGATGTTGCAAACTCATTGTTGCAATTTTTCAAAGCACAAGGTGAAATTGACCCACTCCTCTCCGACCAAAGGCTTTACCCAACAGGGGAAGGCATTTCTTTAAAAGATGACAACGGCGTCAAACTGTTAACCACATCTTGGTGCTGTGGAACAGTGTTAACTGTGACTAGAAAACAAACACAGTGTTGAAACAGCATAAGCCTGTGCCTTCGTTTTAAGATGATCACAGTGAATGAAATTTACAGTATATTTTAATATGACCTGCTGCGTCTGTTGTCTCACACAAATTACTGGAGAAAAAGTAAAAATGAATGTGCTTCTTCTTTTTCAGTCCCGTCTTACCTTATTTTTTGTGAATCAAACATAAACCATGAGGTCTGTACTTGAAAAGGTTCCTCCCCAGGAGGCAAAATAAATACAACTGAAGAAAATTGATGGTGAAGCCAGAAAGATACAAGACTCTAACTAAACCACATGAGTCCATGAACAGCTGTTTCCAGCAAACAAACAATGCTGCTTTCCTGACATAAAGTACAGATTTTTCTCATATGTGTTGTTTGTTATGCTAACTTGGTTTCCTTGTACCATGAATCTCCATGGCATCAGATTGTTAGGTAGTACACTGATATAGAAGTGAAAATTGCAGCTCTCGGGACAGAGGAACTTCAGCTCCAAGAAGACAAATCTAATGTGCCCATCCCTCATAGCCATTTGTACAGTTTTAATACCACAGCCACTTGTAAAACCTTGCAGCTGGCCTCATCCCCTTCAAAATGTCTTTCTTTCTTTCTTTTTTTTTTTTTCTTTTCTGGATGCCAGCTGCTTGTCTTGTCCCTTTCCTGAAAGACTGACTGGACAAGACAAGTACTCCCATCTTTTATTAAACACAATTTTAATGAATAACTGCCAAAATAATTGTGTCACCTATCCATAGCTGATATCTAAAGTGGCGTCAAAGTGAGTGTAGATGAGACTGATTGCACGTGGTATGTTTGAAGCTCCAGCGGTATTGGACTGAGGAAGGGTTGAAAACATTTTCTACACGGCTATATATGAAAACCAAGTCAAGTTTCCCTGCTATTTTGTCTGAAACTGTGCATTTTATTTTTGTGGATCCACATTGTCTCTCACCTCACTTTGCCTATAGGCGTCCTGAGCTTCTTGTTGATTTGTCATTTTCCATCTCGATATGCTTGTCTGGAGCCAGCCAGGCGTACCGTGAAGATTGGCCATACATTGTTGTGTTTCTTTTTTCCGTATGTCTCGCTGTCGCCTGTATGTTATAAGGAGAAAAACAGCATCCAGACATATGTGGCTAAGATTACCATTATCTCCATGGTTACTGTCTACTCCACCCTCCGCTCCTTTTTCTCCTCATGCCTCTATGTCTGTGTGGGTAATCTTTGGCATTCACACTGCAGCAGCCACTCATTTGTCTCCCTTCCATGCCACAAAATCTGAATTCTGAAATTGCAAAGAAGTAATAAACAAGATTGACTGCAGCTTCCCTATTGATCGCCGCTCCAATGTGCGAATGTGATTTGTGATACCAACCCCTACCCATTCAGGCCCTTCCTCATTCTCCACCGACAGCACCCAGTGGGCAGGCCACACAGACAAGGCAAATTATGATGGGATAGAAATCAATCTCTACTACATTAAGCTTCTTGTTCTCCTAAGGCTACGGGGCTTTAAAAGTGAAAGGAAGCATGTACTCAGAGAAGATAATAGTAAAGAATACAAAAGCCAATATCACTCGTGGTTTTCATCTGAGGGTAATTTTATCAGACACCAATTTCCTGCAATGGTTAGATTTCTGATCTGCCCTTGGTAGGATTGTAACTGTAAGTTAGCGATCACAGCGTCTGGTCGTAGCAAAACTCACTGTTTGTGCTCGTCAGCCCTTTTATGTCTGTGCTTCAACTTATGAACGCAGCACTTTGTTGTGCATCAAAGTGTCTACCAAAAGGCTTTTTCTGAGCTATTAAAGTTACTGACAGACTTCTCCACCCCATCTGGATGTCTTCCCTCCTCACCTGAGTTCTAATGCTTGTTTAAAAACTGAACTTCTTTTTAAATCAGAGGAGATGGGGCTATAAAACTTGTGTAAAGTTAAATAAAAAACATATCCCTCTAAATGGATGCAAACTTGTGTGTAGACCCCCTCTGTGATTGTGACAGGTTTATCTCCAAAATGTGGAGTCAATCTCATGCTTTCAGCTTTCTGTGGCTTATCTGTCACCTGCGTTAGTGCCGTACCTGTCTGACCAGTGATTGATCACTCGGCACAGTTGGAGATCGTGTGTTCACACTGGGTGTTTGCTGTCAATCACTCTTCAATCTTTTTGTGACATCGGGCTGTCTTCATCAATTCAAGCTGAATTGGATCCGTGCCCACTCCATTGCCAAGAAATCTTTCGTTCTTCGTGAACTATTGACTAAATTAATATAACGTCAGTTTGTTCGTTTTTTATATGACAGCTATGTTTTTGTCGGGTCATGCTCACATTGCTGCTGCTCCCAAAAAGTTTTTAAGTCTATTGGCACTTGTATTATTGAACTCTTTAATATTTCTCTTTGAACTGAGGTAGTTTCCTGTCTTTTTATGCATGCCTACAAAGTCCAGCTTGGAACCGTTGCAGCCTTAGAACGTTAGGCCAATATCTGAACTTCATTTATACAAGTCTTAGAAAATCATTTTTCCTGAACAGTTCACTGCTTATTTAGAAGAACACACAATGTTTGATCAGTTTCAGTCATTTTTCAGCAAAATTAATTCTTGAGAAAGTACTGCTCATAGTCTCAAGTGACATTACAATCTCAGCTGGCGCAGGTGAACGTACAGTATTTATTTTTTGGACTTGCCTTCTGCATTCGATATTGTTCATCATTCTTAAGAAAAGACTCCATAATTTTTTGCAGAACATTTCACATTATTGGTGTCGCTTCAGAGCTGTGCTATTGGGAACCCCAGGGTTCTATTTTATTCCATTTCCCATGCTGACACATCCACTTGGTAACAAAATGCACTCGACTCATTCCATACAAAGGATATTCAGATTTACTGTACATTTTAATCAAGTGACTCTCTGGACTGCATATTTTAATTTACTGCGTTAGCAGCATCAAACAATAGTTGACTCACAATGATTTGATACTAACTTGGGATAAATATTGACAATTCCACCAGACAATGTAATCTTTCGAATTGTACAGTATTTTGGAGATTTAAGCTGGTCTACTCTGCCAGTCTCCAGGAATTTTAGTATAAAGTAATTTATCTACAACAACAGCATGCCAAAGCACATCAGCTTTCTCTTTATGGTGCTCTAACTCTGTTTTTATGTCTGTGAATCGATGTGCTTGCTGTGTGAGTGTTTTTTCATGTGTCTTTATTTTAATCACCTGTAAAATGTCCTGTATAAGTTGAATTTATTTAACTCCACCCCAGATGTATAGAGAATTGTCACTCACAATGTATCAGAAAAAAAGAAAAAGAAACAGACACTCGATTGGAAAAAATACAGCAAAAAACTAAACTAAACTAAATAAACTAAAGGCCTGAAAGCCCTTAAGCCATCTGTATTTGCAGCTTTTAAAATCATTACATTATGCCTTCTCATCTAGTTCTAATTTCCAGCAGACTGCAGGACACAACAGTTGAGTGATTGTAATTATAATTATATATTTTTCCCCTGTAGTTGGGTTTATTTCAACAGTCAGAAATGTTTTCATTGGACATTTTTTTTAATTGTTTTAGATTGATTCACTGTCTTCTGTAATGTTTATAAATATTTACTAAACCTCCAGTGTGATCTTCTGGTGGAGCCCCCCCCATCAAAAATTAGGCTTAAAATAATTTATTGCAATGCTGCCCTTGCTGTGATTCAATGCATGAAGCCGTACTTTATTAACTGCTTCAGGCTCAGCAGTATGGTGAAAGTTACTGTGGTTTAAATGTAAATCAGCCTCAAAGGAGCCCTCTGGTTAACGTTTAGTGATGAAATGAAATTATGGCTTACAAAACAAAGGGTTCCTTTGACCTCCTATTTCTTGAGATATTTCATACATCTGAAATGTATGGAACATATTTATGGATTCTCACACAAAACTGAATTATCCCTCATACAAGTCAGGTTACAGTGTGTTCTCTGGACAAATGGCTGAGTGACTCTCTGTGACATTTTGTCAGACGTGTGCACTCACATAAGACAACCTTTCATTTGGCACAGTATGTAGTGACAATTTGGGTTTTGCCAAGGACCAAGGAGTTTGAATGTTTTCCTCCATAAATAAGCGTGTGTGCGTGTGTGTGTGTGTGTGTGTGTGTGTGTGTGTGTGTGTGTGTGTGTGTGTGTGTGTGTGTGTGTGTCTGTGTGTGTGTGTGTCTGAGTCTGATGCGTGCATGTGCAATCAGCATGCTTGCTGCCATACATGAATGAAGAAGAGAAAGAGGGAAGATTGAGGAAAGGACTGTGAACCCCCCCACCCCCATTGCATACCACCACATATTTAACACCCCCCCCCCCCCCCACACACACACACACACACACACACACACCTCCACCACCACCGTTTTTATTTTGTCTTTTTCTCAGCTTCCACTTCTCCTATTACCACGTTTACTGCTTATTGAGGCTCTGAGAGTTATGTTCACAGCCGCAGCATGAAAAAGAAAGGGAAGGAATTTTGAAAACATGTCAGTGAGTGTGCTGATATAAGAGGATCAGACATGCAAGAGTGGAATTGGGCCCTTAAGCATTCCCAAAGAGAATAAAGGGTGAATTATCATTTAATCCCACTCTGGTCAGTTACAAGAAAAAGGATGATGGGAGAGAGGAAGGGTTCAGTCATGTTACAAAAGGATATGAATGATGAAGTGGGATTGGTGTCAGACAAAAGCCTGCAGTGTGGGAGGATGAAGAAGATAGCCGTGGAGGTATCGTCTGCCATCTGTAAATTAGTAAACAGAAGCAGAACTGGTCACATGGAACAGGGAGACCGGTTCGTCTTTGCTAACATTGAACATGATCTCTATGTGAAACTGAAACACAGAATGGAGAAAAAAAATGATTTTATAGTGATATTAGGCAAATGACAATGAATCAGGTTATTCAGCACAACCGTACAATGATCAGGATTCTGTAGTGTGAGAAGCCAAAATGTGGTGTGGAGGTTATCACTTTGCCTGTATTTTGGTTTGAGAGTCTTCCTGATAGTTTGCATGTTCTCCTTGAGTTTTGTGCATTTTCTTTTGGGGCTTCAGTTTCCTCCGACAGCACAACATGCATGCAAGATGCAACAATGGCTTCAATGTGCCTGAATTTGAATGTGGGTAACATTTTTCTGTTGTGTTTACCCTGCGATGGGATGGCAGCCCACCTGGCAGCACCCCCAATTGAATCAAGTGGTGTGGAATTTGAAATTCCCATACAGCCAGGTTTCCTTAATATTCAACATTAATTCGTTTTGGAATTTAAATGCTTGGAATTTAAGCACCACTTCAAATGGACAGAGAAGCATTATCACAATCAGTCAAATTTATTGACATCTGAATAGTAATGTAATTGGGTATAGAAAAAGTGTTTTAGAGTGACAGAGTCACTTAGAAGTAAAGATGGGCTTTGTGTCACGGCACTGGACTGAGCAAAAGTTGGACATGATTCACTGTAATGCATTGAGATAAGCACAGGAGTAATACATCTCAGTGAGCGCATGCCTGTTTGTTTCATTACGAGAAGGCTGAAGAGATTGCAAAAGGCACAGGAAGAGATATTGAGGGTGTGTACGTGAAATAAGTCGCTGACTATCCCGCTTTTGAACATAAAACATCCCATAACAGAAGAGCCGGTTGTTATACTCACTGTCAGATAAATAAATGTGAACCTGACTCTTATTTCCTCTGTAGGGAAGGAGTTGTAAACAGTAATGAGATGCTCTGTTTGATCAGCGAGCTACAGCTATTCCATCCAAGAAAACGTACTGACACGGTCTCGCTCATTATACTGAGGCCGCTCTTGTATGACCAGATATATATCTAAGACGACCAATGAGGAGATATATACAGTTACTCGGCAACACGTCTCTAGTCATGTAATAACCACCAGCTATCTTGACATACAGTTGCAGGTGTCCATGATAGAAATGTGATTGTTAGAGAAATAATAAATGCATTCTATTGGTGTCTTGGTAAAAATACAAATTTATTGAATTTTGCTTAAAAAAAAAAAAAAAAAAGTACAAATATATTATCTGTATCGCTTTAAGCCAGGAGTTCTTAAACTGTTGGGGGATATCAAGCCGTCACCGAGCTTTAGCCATATTAACCCCAAAACTCTCACACCAAACATGCTTTTTCTTGTGCCAAATAGTAATTTTTTGGTTGAATGCTGGACTTTTTGATGTTTTTCACACAATAGGATATTGCTGTTGAATACTTGAACAGTGCTTTCAATTTCAATTATCCCGTAGGTCTTTAAAAGCAGTTTTCAATAGTAAGGCTTGTTTCAGTTTATGAAATTGTAGCTTAATACTCCATATTCATTATAATTTCTTTAAGAAAATTACATAAGAATTAATGCAGGAAACAGCCAAACCATTCCAAGCTGTCATGCACTCACCAGAACCTTACCACGCTTCAAAAACCACTGCTCTATAAGATAGAAATCGACAATCAGTATTGAGCGTATCCAGTTCCTTATATTTCATAGTGCACAGATATACTTGTACTTCTTTTGACTATTGATTATTATTGTGTGCCTGCAGAGAGCATAGTCTTCATTTTAAAAGTATTGACGTCATGTCAATCTAATAAGTCAGTTTTTTTCAGCTATGCATTGTTATAAAAGGTCGACAAGGAGCATTGAAGCTAAAGTGAATTCAGCAGACAACTTAGCATGAGACAAAGGCAGGAGAAACACAGAGGATTTTGACTGGAGTCGTGAATATGCTTTGTGTCAGCCTGCTCTCAGTTTTTCCTTGACTGATTAGGTGCCATTGGCAGAATCTTTTTTTTTTTTTTTTTTTCACTTCAATTTTAAATTTCCAAGCCTTGACTCATGGTGTATTACCATTATCACTAACTGTGAGGCTTCATCGAGCTGACTGGTACCTGTGGACATGCGTGAAAATTGCTGCAAAATGCTAGTCTAAATGTAAATGGACTCAGGTAATTGGTATCTTTTGTGAGTGGAACTTTTCTCATTGACTACTCTTTTTAGGGTATTCAGATCGTTTTTTTTTTTTTTTTTTTCATTCAGCATAATTTGAATTTAATGCCCCAGATGAATGGTGAGCTAAGGTCATGTAGCCTGTTTAAAAAACACACACACACACACACACACACACACACACACACACAAGAAAAACGATTAGACGATTTAACCTTTATGTTTGTGGTGTGTCTCTCCTTTAATTCAGTAAGAACCCATTGTCTTTCAATGACCTCAGCAAACTCTAATAATGTCTCTAATGACATCTTTGCTGTTTTTCTAGACTCTTGCCCTGCATCTGTGCAGCACCAAATTGATAAGAGACACTTTTAAATGATTCCCAGGGCTCTTGTATTTTCACAAATGCTGTGTCTCCATCTGTTCGTGGTGAAATTCTAACTCCCGTCAAACCCATTTTTAAAGTAAAGCAGTGGCATATATAATTTTGACACATGTATTTAACTGTGATCTGAACCATGACTGGAATTTAATGCATGTGAAAGCAGAATTGACAGTTAAAGTTAAGCTTTTTTAATTGGTCGCGTCTGTTTTATATCGTTGTACACTGATCCTTATTTCTTTCTCAACTTCCCTTTGACTTCAACGGTTTCCTTTCATTTCTGTGTTTTTTTCTGTCTGTCACTCAAACCCATACACCTCAGAGTTACACCATCTCTCTGTGTGACATGCGTCATGGGCCGAGGACCCACTGCTGATAAGCAAACGCCCCCCTTTCCACACACAGCCACCAAAAACTGATTTCAGGTCTCCAAAGCAGAACTATCCACAGAGGACTATCTCCACAAAGCTGCTACGCATGAGTTGGTGAGCTGTCTCATTGATCTGCCTTTCCTCACAGTCCAGCCTGGGCATTCACTCTTGTTTGCTACGCCTTAGCGAGTCCACTTTGGAAAACATCACCCATGAGAGAGGTGGAGGGGATTTTAAGAAACTATCACACAGCCTCCAAAAAATAAAGTTTAGCACCAGCCAACCACTGCAGGTTTGGCGCAGTGACGTCACCTCATAAATGCTAATCGTATGCTCACTATGCAAGGAAAACAAATAGGGGCTTTACATATGGTGTAATGCATAAAGGGCCTGAAAGAAGATAATCTGGTACACAGGCATTAATATGGAGGAGTGCTGCGCACAAATGAGACCACACATGCATGGTTACATCATGCTGCAGCTATGTAATGTGTATAATCTGGGAAATAGAAGAAATAAAGGGCTGAAATTCACAACATCTTTCTTATAGGATCTTATATTTCACTTCTTTTGAATGCATATTATAAGTGTATAAGAATAAGGAAATAATGATCTTTTTAAACACACTAATGACCAAAAAAAAGCAGATTAGTTGCTCATCTGTACTACTGAGTTTTGCAACCTGAGCTGCTGAGGAGTATTGCCTCCAAAACTGAAAACAATGGAGCATTCAGGTCTTCTTGACTCTCTCGCTCTGATTGTCCATTGTGAGCAGACAGTATTCATGCCTCTTCAGCCCAATTGTTCAGTTATACTTTGGCACCGGCTCATCCTGGCTCTGTTGGTGGGTGGATGGGTGTTGTCTGCATTATTTCAGGGCTCCCTACCAGAGGTTTATGGACATTTTGTGGTTTCAGAATCACATCGATTTAATGGAATAATGGAATAGCTACACGGTGGGAAATAAAGTGACTCATATATATATGTGTGTGTGTGTGTGTGTGTGTGTGTGTGTGTGTGTGTGTGTGTGTGTGTGTGTGTAATGTCATGGTGGATAGAAAAGGCTTAAATTTGATGGATTTGGTCGTGCACTTCACTTGTTCAATTTACATTAATCATGTGGACATAAACCAAGTCTTTAATAGATAGTAGAAAAGCACAACACTTGACGAGTTTTCCTACATCATTAGATTTTTTTTCACGTCATACATCCTCCCTCTGTTATTAAAGAATCCATTATGCCTTTCCTATTGGAGCTGAAAACTTTAAAAGATTGAGAAAATGTTGCTGAATAAAGCATTTTCCAAACTTTTTTGAAGACATCAGGGAGAAAACTGCTTAGTCTATTATTTCCTTTTTTTTCAAGGATATATACACCTAGAATGCTGTGTGTTACACCTTGTTAAAGCTTCTTAAAGATAATGAATCAGTGACCCTGAAAAACGAATTCTAATCATCAGGCATTGATTAAAATAATAAAAATGTGTGCAAAACCTTTCCATTGTTCTTGGTCTTAAAATGATGATTAAAAACATATTATTATGTAAAGTTAGCGAATAGCTTGTATGTGCACATCGGGGTTTAAATGAATGTGTGGGCACGTACTGCTGCTGATGGCAGATGTCGCCATAATTGTCAATAGTCGGTTCAGCCCCATTCAACAGTAATCAGCCATTTAGAAAATCAATGAATCCCTGTCCTCTCCACTGAAAGTAAAACTGTGGTGCCGTTCCCACTGCTCAGTTGCAGGTAATGTTGCTCCTTTCCAAATCAAGACACTTTTTTAGCTCCCCTTTTTTGAGGAAATTAAATGACACTTACTATAGTCTTCTGAACCGCGTACAATTTGTAGTTTCTCAACTGTCTATGGTTTTATCAAATTGGGTTGTTTTAATAATTTGTTTATGAACAAACGAACAAAGATAAACTGACGTGTTGTCATGCTCTATAGCTGAATATTTAGCACATCGTGTTAATTCAACTTGCTCAAGATCTATATGTGCAGAAGTGATTGGTAGATTTTTATTTATTGACTACAGAAAATGAACCACACATAACATCAAAGACATAGTGACTTATGTCACAATCAAAATTGAATTTTGCAACAGATTGAAAATAATCTCTCTTTTCTATCTTCACGTATCCTAAGTATTATTGTACCAACACTAGCTGAGAGAGACGACATATCAAACATTACAAAGGCTTTTATTCTCTTGAGCGAAGATCTAACCTTCCAGAAACACCCATAACCTATGTTGCATTTTGCTGTCTCACTGTATATCTTCTTTAAGGGTATAAATACGGGACGTTTTCACCATTAACATTCACGTATCATCGCCAAATTGGACAGATGATCCACTGATAAGGGTTGTTTTTCAAGAACTATCTCTTCTCATATGTGTAATTGCTTTGATTTAATTAAATTTGATTCAGGCCTCTCAGAAGCCGTTTCAAGTTCCTGGCGTCAGCATTATCTGTGTCATCAAGCAGACACAAAGTGGCCACTTTTGTTGCATTTGCTGGATGGAGAAGCTAAAGGTCAAAGCTCAATGTTTTTTTTCATTTAAACAAAGTTCTGCAAACTTGATATTATCTCATAAGACTTCCCGTAAGCTCCAAAGTTGACTTAGTAACATATTGATTGCACACACACATCTCCTACACAATGCACACACACACACACATACACAACACATGGACAAGGAACTCTATCTATGTTTACTGATAAGTGATGGGAACTGAAGTGTATCACTGACCCTAACAGCTGCTCTTTCTGTCAGATGAGGGATTTGTGCAATGTCCATGAATGATAGCTACCCCCGGGGGGCCTGAGGTTTTTAGATGTGATAAGTTGAATGTCCAATGTTTAGACAGCGGTATCTGTAGTCCTTTCAAGTCCACTATCAAGAAGGTTAACAAGCAGTACTCCAGACAATAATTAAACATTTACACAGGACTCCATAACCCATATATATCAGATAATCTCTGTAGGATAGGTATCTGACCGGCCAGCTCTTCTTACATCTCGTCCAAAGTCCTGTAGTCCTCATCAGCCCGCTCCGTCTCCAGGTCCTCACAACACACATGGGAACAGTAATCCCATGGAAGCTACTCAGGATTTCTGTTCCCTCATCTTTTTGAATTGAAATTACATGAATTCCTTTTTCAAACAATGTGGGTTAGGGCCTCTATAACATTAAAAAAATGGCATATTGCATACAGGAAACCTCCAGTCCCAGACACATTTATGAGGAGCTTCGAAGAGGACAACTACTTTAACTCCTGTGGCTGGAGAGTCTGCATTCATCATTATGTATATGGTCAAAATATTGTTTCATTGAAATGTTATGAGCCACATTTTGCCAGCCAATACTACCAAGGAAGCAGAACCTTTTTACCAGTATCCTCTACGTTGAAAAGCCTAATCCGGAAAGGCTTTTATAAGCTTTTAAATTGATTGACCATATCGTCATGGCTCCAGAAACTTAGTCCAAAGTGCTGGTTTTATTAGCAGGGCCTGGCCACCAAAAAAAAGGGTGTTGGGTTTCTATTTTGCCACAGGAAGAATGTGTAATTTTCCACAGTTCTTCCCTTTTCACTTCCACCTTTCATTTGTGTCATCCATTAAATAACGCCAAGACTAAATAAAAACGATACTTTATCATATGATTTTTATCAAGAACTTACTGTCTGAATTGAACAGAAAAAAAAAAAAAAAGGAAATAGGAGGATGGATCAATACATTCTCTCAAGCAGTGGCTCTAAAGCTGCTCTGCCACATCCTTTAATAACCATTCCCACAAGATCTTTTTCTCTGGCTACCTTCCGTATCTATTCTTTGTCTTTCGATGTATCTCATTGATGTACACTATACCATAGGAAAGCTCAGACTTTTTTTCTGACTAATCATCACTGCCCGAAGGTGCAAACATAGAAATAGGCTGACACTTTTTCTGGCGTGTAGCCTTGTATGTACTTATATCTTTCTACTATTGTTCTGCTCCCATCTCCAGGGAGCTTTTCCTGGCTTGATATGAACCTCAGGGTGTGTTTTAAAGATGATACTGTAGAGATCGATATGAATGAGGGTTTTCATTGGGGACATGGCCCTGTTTGGAACAAGTGCACTGCCATCTGAGAATATTAGGTGAACTATAGGCAGGCCAATCACATGGCAGGATCAAGGCTTAGATCTGCTCCAATCTCCAAAAATATATCACTTACTGTAATACCTGTTCCATATCATTCCTTTGCTACATCTGTGATGTATAACTTTGGACAATTGAGGTACAAAATGGAAGCTACATAAGATAACAACAACAACAAACCAAAAAATAAACCATGGCAAGTATGGAAGTCCATTGGAGGGGAAGCAGAATGGGATGATGGGCGAATCACTAGAGCCGGCAGACATAATGGCAGGATCTGTCTACTTCTCAGGCTCGCCTGTCCCTGTTTAAAGCTGGTCGTGGATGAGAGTGGAAGATTGTGTTACTCTGATTAGAAGATTGCACAGGCTGACGCGCCAGAATAAAGGATGAGCGAGGCATGCTGGGTGAAACTCAATCTACAAGCTGGTCTCCAGGTTAATTGGTGGGATTAGAAGGACAGGTGTTCATGGCTTGTTCGGCAGCAAGTTACATTTGAGACACAGGTATTGACAGGCATTTTAGTGTGGTATGAAATTGCTACATCATACACTACTGTGCATCACTCTAAGTGTTTAGATACACTTAGAGGAAATTGTATATGGTTCATGCATCCTCAGACATGTCTGGTTTTGTCCTTCATGCATATTTTAGCACAAGCTAATTTGAGTTTTCTTTAAAGTACCTTTTACTCTTCTTCCACACTCACTCACACACACACACACACACACACACACACACACACACACACACACACACACACACACACACAAATACTTGGCATGAATTGTCCTATTCTGAAAGGCTAATGTTTTGGGGAGGGAGGATTAAGATAAGTCTTTAATTTGCAGCATCTTTCACGACTGTTGTGTACACAACCCCTTGGAGATTAGTATGGCAAACAACTGCTCATTTAAGAAGTGAAGATAAAGTTGCAGTGGGGGTCCAACCACTTGCAGAAAGCAAAGTAAACAAAACAGGTTGCCACACATACAGTCAATTTGTAAAGAGGTAATTAAAGGCCTTGTCTCACTGCTTTCTCTCGTTGATTTATTGGCACCCATAGACAGACCACAACACTGTACTAGCTTAGAGCGACGACAGATGCTGATAGGGCAGTGTAATTGACCTTTTACTGAAAAAGGTCTATACTAAGTAACTATGGCTACTGGGCCTTCTGTTAATCCTTACCTGAAACTAAACACCTGAACAAAGTCTGTGAAAGGAAACCATGACTAGACTACAATGAGTCCATTTGGTCAAGCTGGACTGGCACAATGCCTGAGGCTCTCGCTCTGCTTTACTACAATGTCTGGCCATGTTTCCTCCTCTGTTCCCTTCTTTTGTTACCAAACCCCCACTTTTCCACACTATTTTTCTCTGGGTATAACTCTTTCCAAAATCGACAAAAGCCTGCTGACCTTTTGCCAGGTGGAGTAGCAGGTGACAAGAATGCAACGTACAGCCAGGTGGCATGTACTTTGTGTCTACAAAGAAAAAACAAGGAAGAGCCTCTTTCGCTATCACTCTGTGCTCCTCCTCCTTTGATTCTTTTCTTCTCCTTTCTCTTGCTTTCAATCTGCTGATCCCATATGGGCCTTTTAAAACTTCATAACAGGTTTACAGCACGAACAATTCATTTAACATTACATTACACCACAGGAGCGCTGGCCGGCTGCCTCCAGAGTGAGCTGGGAAGGGGAAAATGACAGAAAGTGAGGTGGCCACAGCCCAAAACGTTTAGCCCACTCAGAAACAAGTGGTTCTGTGTTTCTTTGTTGCCAACAAAAGAAAGCCTAGCTGGATGTTGATAATCCCTGCCATGTTTTATATTCTTATTAAGTGTGGATTCATGCACTATTTTAAGAGCTGACCAGGATGATTTGGACGCGATGAAGAAGGCAGAGACGTTGCATTATCTCATCTTTCATTTGAACAGCTTTGTCCAGTGAATACTTCTAGTATGAATATTGGAGGTGGTGACTGTCCCTTGTAAAACTGTGGAGCATGAGTTAATTCATGTAGTTGATATGTTAAAATTACAAATAAAAAGTTTGATCCAGATGAACCGCCCCTCGTAGTAAGACAATAAAAGTATCCTAATTGTAATTGGTGAAATGGTTGAGGAAAATCTGGCGTATGTCTTGCAATCTTGCAAATACCTTATGTTTTCCTTGCCATGGTAAGTTAGTAAAACTGTGAGAAACAATATATTGACTATTAGCAGGTATTCTAGATAACCCTGTCAGCCAAAACTCTGTGAGCAGTTACCTGGTATTATTCTGACGAAAAGCATCTGTTTTTCTTTGAATGCTATCCTATAATAATCCTTTTTTTTTTTGAGTAGAAAGTTTTTCACATTGTGAAAGAAAAAACAGCAGTTTTGAAAAACAATGTCTGTGTATCATCAGCTGTTTGTGAGAACGAAAGAAAAGCAGTTGTTTCAGTCAGGTCATGAGCAAAACTGTACAAAGGCAAGTCTGAGTGGGTGATGTGAATTGAAGTTACACCCAGTTTAACATGCAGAAGCTTCATGCTATTGCAGAAAAAAAAAAAAAAAACATTAATTAATATGTGCACCTTTTAACAAAAGCCCATTTGATTTGGAAAGTGAATGCTCGGTGACTATAATCCTTTTAATTGGGTTTGATACCTTTATGAGCTAAACATTGAATTTCTAAACTAGTATTGTTGTGGTCATTGACACTATTTAAACATAAACCACTTCCACCAATAAACTTTTATCTTCACCAAAACACATTATCATAGTAAAGGAGACTTGTTGGAACATAAAAGGCTTAAAAATCAGGCTAAAGCAAACATATTTCAGTATTCTTTCTCCCCATTCTCAGTCTTCTGTCTTTCTGTTGGCATTTTATAACTGTTGAACTTCTTTCAAACACAGTAATCTGTTTTTTGTTTTTTTGTTTTTTTTTTTCTCCCATTCAAAATGACATTCCCCACATCTGATAGGCGGTTGACAGCTACGGGCCTCATAATTATTGGTGGAGAGCGGCTCTGTTTAATGGGTGATCAGCATGCTCAGTGATGAGTGAGGATTCCATTAGGGGGAAATTAGGAAATTCAAGAATAGGAGTAGCAATAATGGCTGATATTAGACCTCTAAATCATCTGGCTCTCAAAGTAGTTCTGCCTGCCTCCGTCTCTCCATGTCCTCCTCTCTCCTCCACTTTCTTTTGTCTTTTAAGACTTTCTCAGACTGAAACAGCAAGCTCAGTCATCTTGTCCTCTGTGGAGTCCTGGCCTGGCTGCTGATAAAACAAATCTCTCTGTTACTCTCAGAGCACCTACATGAAGACACAGTATCTTAACTGTCAAGACCAGGAACTTGTAGTCTTGAGTTTTCTCTGCAGAGACTGAGAGCTGCCTCGCCTTCGTGCATGTACAATCTGTATGCAGTGTACAGTACGTATGTAAATAGACGTCTTTAAATGTGTGCGGAGCTCTCATCTAATTTTTCTTTAATTTGATGGTAACTTAACAGACTCAAAAGACATTCAGCATTTTGAAATTTATAAATATTAATGGAAGAACAATATTAATAGGAGAAATATTTTACACTTTATCTACATTTTTCTGCCAGATTTTCAGAAAGCCACCTGTGAACTTTCTTGCACGAGTTTGATATTTTAATGATATTCATGCATTAATTGTAGATTTTAAATTTGTTCAGCCCACGTTAAAGGTCACTGTGATAGTTGATAGCTGTTTCATGTGCAGAGACCTTAAACATTACTGGCATAAACCTTGATCCTGCCTTTACAGTTTTTTGTGCGTCACCTTATTGTCATACAGGTCAGTGAAAATACATGCTGAGGCACAAGAGTGAAATTTATCAGGAGCAATAAGGTTCCCTTCTCACTGTGCGAAGGATTACATAATAAACTAAACTGATCATATTTTTTATACCCTTGCGGAAATTCCTTTTTTCTGAATTGACCCATCGTTGGGCGGCCAATTTATGATGCTCTGGGGAGCTGGCGGAGGTCAAGGGTCTTACTCAGGGTCTCACTGCAGTGGCCTGTCTGCTGTAGAGATCGAACCTGCAAATTCCCAGTTCCCAGCTCACCTCTCCAATACCACAAATTAAATCTGCCCTAATATTTCCTTTTTACCTCTACCTATTCTTTATTCAGTGTTGAATAACTTTTGCTTTGTCAACAGATTTTTTTCAGCTGTACAAGTTTGCACTTGTCTGATAAATCTGTATTTTTATCATCACAAGCTGAATATCCTATAATTGTATCTTGTTGTCTAATTGTTTAAAAAACCAAAAGCCAATATAAATAAATACATTTTAAAAAAGAACAGTTTGCATGTTTTTAGAAATTCTTTTTTTTTTTTTTCCTCTTGAGATGTTGAATTCAATCATGTAATGCCAAGGCTCCATATGATGGATTAATTCATACAACAAGAAGCCAGGTGATTTCCTTTTTTCTCAGGTTTATCATGCATTCAAAAGACATTGTGTAACCTCACAATGCAGCTAAAATATGCATTGATGTTTGGATGTACGTCCACTCAGTAATCACAAGGAGAATGGATAAGCGATATAATATTCCTATATCGATGTACCATATGGACGGCATGGAGAAAACTGTTTTACTTAAAATTTTCTATCCAGCTCAGCTGAAGCTATTGAATAAGAACATCTCTGACTGTGAGACAATTTAATACTCATAATGACGTCTGACTCCATCGTAACTTAATGGCAGCTCTTGACTAAGAGAGAATATTTCTCCACTGAGCAAAAATCGGTGACCTTTCCATGCTAAATCCCATTCCAGTATAATCTCTAAAGTTGTGCCAGTTACCACATTGGCGTTTCACCATGGAGTCATGGGGAGAACTGCATAGCATTGATGGAAGCAAATGAAAAGACTTTATGTGGTATCATATTGAAAAAGACTAATTTTTGAACTCATAAACATGAGGCTATTCAGGAATTTCCTTTGGCCTCAAAAATCAAAGGTGCTTTGTTCTAGAGTTGAAGCCTATCCTGACCCACAGAGAGGGTTTTAATCGTGCGAAAAGAGAAACACATTTTAAACTGCTGCAAATTCTATTGAGGAGGAAGAATTTGATTAAGAGGGCGGTAATCGAGTCAGTGTGCTATAACCAGAGGCCTGGTGCTGTGAACTGCTTTTGCACAAGTGTAACGAGACTGAATTTAGCACCCAGCGTGGGCATTTTGTTAATCCAGAGCTGTAATTTAGTCCTTCCTCCCCCATCTTTCAATTATCATTATCATAAAATTAAGTGAGGCCTGAGAAGCTCTACGTGCAGCAAAGTTTCATCCAATTAAACGGTCCAAAGCCTTGTGTTTTCATCTCTATTAAAGATGAATTTTGAAGTTACTGCAATGCAATTTGGAGCCTGTTTTGTTTAGAAATATGATGAGGCGAATAGATATTAATCAGTGAAAGACTGGTAAAGTTCAGACTGGAAACCACTGGAGTGGATGTCAGTAACTTTCATTTCACGCTGTAGAGTGTGTGTGATTTTATATGATGTGTGGATATCAGCACAGGCTTACATTTGCACTGGAATATTTGGAGTGATTTATTGTAAATTGACGCAGACATGTCCACATTAGTTCACACGACAGATTTATCAGTGTGCGAGTGAGCATTCATTTCTCTGAAATAAATATTTGAGAAAGGGAAAGGAAAAAGGTCATTTTTGCAAAGCTTTATGACAAAATACTAGTTTGATTTCACATCAAGTTGTATGTTTCATATGAACAATTAGACCTGCTCTAACCTGTGACATTTTCCTTTTTGCACCTACCAACACCTTTCATCGCAAGTCATTGTTAATAAGCTTCCCTGATGGTATAAGATATGATAAAACGAAGCAATGCCTTACCGAGGTCATGAGGGCCAATCGTTAAGGAGATGAAATACACTCCTCTGGGAGACAAGGAGACCTAAATTGCTCTTTTAATTCATTAACAAGCAGATGTAGACCATCCATATTCAGCTCCCGATGGGGAGTTACCAACGAAAGCAGGGGTTAAAGGGTACTGTGCAGAGGAAGCTGCCAGCTCACTGACCCACCACCCATCCGGCCTCACTTTGTGGGAACTATCAATCAGACCTCTACAGAAGGGCTCATCTTAATTGTGGTTTGGGTCTTCATCAAATATGGATAGAAAGACCTCCCAGTAATGTCTTAATTACTTAAGAAGACAGCTTCGCTCCGTTTGCTGATCAGCCTGTCTGAGCCCATAGGCAAAGAGAGGCACCTCCAAAGATGGAAGATATCTCTCACTCTGTTCTCCTGCTTCCTCCATCTCTACCTCCTATCCTGTCTGCATCGATCTCATCAACATGGATGCTTCCTGACAGGAAATCAATTGGAGAGTCTTCTTAATAAAGCCCCAGACTCATTTCAGTTGCTTTTCTATGCTCCACGTATTACACTTCAGACTCTTGTGGTCTTGACCTTCTGTATGTTGGTGAGGTTTTATCTGTGAGGTCTCAAGAGGGCCTCCTGACACAGCTGCTGCTTATTTTCAGAAGCCTCTTTGTTTGAATTACCAGGAATTTAAATGAAATGTGCAAAGTTTGGCAGATGGCTAACACCATCCCCAATAGAAACACTTGCTAAGCAAGAGCATTGTTTATACGCTACTGACGTGGGTCAGTGTGTGTGTGTGTGTGTGTGTGTGTGTGTGTTTTTGTGAACGTGTTTTTATTTTATTTTACTATAAGGACAAAACTGTCAAGTAGAATAAATTCATCTTCAGTCAGGACATCAGAAAGCAAAGTTGTGTGAAATTTTACACAGGTTACTCCCTGAATTAACTGTGCCTCAGTCTTTGGAAACATTATATTGGTCTTGATATTCCTCAAACAGGACTGCTGTTATGCTGAAGGGTGGTAGTGCCATGTAATCCTATTAGTTGCAGATGTGTTGGAGCCACACTGTTTACATAATGAATTGGTAGCTCTGCGTTAATTGGTTGCCATGCCAACTCCTAGTTTCCAAGGAGCTGCTCTGCAGTTTGGAAGTTTTAATTGATGGACTTTATTGATGATTTCTTTTTTTTTTTTTTTTTTTTTTTTTTTTGTGGTATCGTCTTTGTTCATGTACATTACAGTTACATAAAACGCCAGCATTTATTTATTTTCTATGCAGATATGCACTGTCAATGCATTATAGCCCTGAAGTCCCTGAAATATCAATGATTAATATGTATTTCTACCTTTGAACTTCAACCTAAATGACATGATTGCCCAACCAGGGGCAGCCAGCGTATGAAAACTTCATGGGGGACCACTAAGCCAGGTGTCGTGAGCCATGGAGGCTGCATTTGGCCCTGAAGGTCAGGGCGTGAATGCGACTTAGTCGTATTTCTCGGGTTCCCTGCAGAAAATCCCACTTGGAAAATCCAGATAATCCCTTATCCCTGTTGCCTGGAATGTTGTTACAAAACTCATGTACACAAACAGATATAGTATACAGACACATCAGCAGAAAATCACAGGAAGAGAATATATACGCACACACACACACACACACACACACACACACACACTCACACACACAAATACATACACACACAAAATGTTCACACAAAGCACTTTCACAGACCCACACACACTCATGCATAAGGGGTAATCTGGGAGTTGACCTGGTGAACACTGCTTGGCTAGATAAAGGAGATTATCTGCTCTTTGGTGAACTGGGACCAAGGTGTGTTGCATCTGTGCATGTGTCAGCACCTGTATATGTGTTTGTGAGCGTGTTTGTTTCTCACTTTGCAGCGATAAATGTCCAGCTAGACATTTTCTTCTTACTGCGATGGCAGTTCATGGAATTCTTTATGAATGGTTTAAAGTGAAAGACGCCTTCCGCCCAAGTGAATTTCTGCAGGTTTCTGGAAAAAAAGGCAAGTTTCATGCATCAGTGCAAATCACTAACTGGATTTTCTGATGCCGTGTACAGCTTCATCCTCTACTAGGCAGGGGCCACTGGTTTAAAGCTGCACCATCACAGTTTTCATGTAAAGAGACAAGACACCCATGAGAACCTGCACAGGATGAGATAGATGGATGTGATGCCTAACACACACCAAAAAGTTGTTAATACCAATCGTTAAAATATGACCTTGATGTGAATTTGCTCAGTTTTGAATTGCATTAAGTGTGTGGGTGCAGACACCAAAGAGGGATCTATTCTATGGCTGAGAAAAATCTGAGAAAGTCCTGCAATTAGCGCAATAACATCTGTCGACTAAGTAATGTACAAGAGACTCAATCTCAGTCTTGCAACAATTGCTAACTTAATTATGCAAACTGGTGTGGTGGGCTGGTGGAAAAAAAAAACTGATGTAACAATAAATATATTTGACTAATTGTACATAAGTACATATAGAAGTGGCACTATTCAATAATGTGGGCCAGTCTGCTCCTGAAACAAAGACCTCTGGTGTTTAATGGAATTGAAGTTTTTGGGGATTTATAGTTATGGTAATTGTTATACCCACTGGCCCGATACTCTTGTTTGGTTTATTGTTTTGTACCCACTCACTTCAAGGCAGTTCCATTTATGAACAAATGGAAGTTGTTCGGAAGAAGTTTTTAGTTCACGCTCTGTGCAGCAGGGTGTGCGATAAATTTCATGTCACGTATATCGATTTGTTTGTTTCAAACAGTTAAATCTATTATCTAGTTACTTTTTCATTTGTGACTCCAGTTGCTCAGTTCTGAGTTCATTTCTCAGATAATGTAAAGTTGCATTTTATGTTTTAGGATTTAGCCATAGTTTTAGTCTACTCCCATCCTGTCCTCCATGCATTGGTTCCTGTTCTGTCCTATTGTGTCTTTTCTGGTCTCCTTCCCCTTGTGTCATCTTATTTCTTTTATGTGGTTAACAGGTTTTTTCTCTTGGATTCCTGTGTATTTCTGGGTGATGCTGCCATGTATCTTGACATGCCATATAATCAGATGATATCTGGACTTTTAGTTCTCATGTTGTGTATCACAACATTTCCTTGTTTGGTGTTGTGGCTAATGTTGGTTTGCGTTTATTTTCATCCTTTCATTCCATCTGTTGACTCACCTCTCTTCCCTCTTACATCTGGCTGCATTCTGCTTCAAGTTTCAGTTGATTGATTTCACCTGCATCTTGCATTCCCTAAATCCTTCTGTGAATATTTAAATGAATCTGCTCAGTCTGTTCTGTTCCATTACTTTGTCTGCGTGTCACTGTTTGCTTATTAGCAGAAGCTCCATTTAAGCTAATTTTATTATATCAAGGTACCACGCTAGGTTTAAACTTGATTTACTACTAACTAATTTACAATTCCCTCGTTGCTCCTTTTTATTGTTTCCTTGATACTGATCACCAGTTGCCAAAGCTTGCCAGTCTGTGTGTGAAATTAAGGAGTTTGAACTATGAAATGTTTTCTGTGTTGTGCTCTTGTGTCAAACCTGGCACATTTTTACGATGTGTAGTTTTTTTTTTTTTTTTTCCAATAATGCTACCTTTGCTGGTATATACAGCAATTAGGGTTTTCCTCTTCTATTTTGAACGATAGTGAGCACATTCCTGCCAATTTCAAAAGAAAGAGCAAAGTTAAATGGAGTTAATTATCATAATATTTTTTTCTTTAAGTCTAAAGAGAAACTTTTCATATCTCTGGGCTAAATTTAATTTGGTAGAGGTTGCTAGGTCAATCAAAAAACAAACAAAAACTTGAAGTTACCACTAAAACGACATTATGACGTTACCGTAATAGCTTAGTGTGATCTGCCGAGTCTCAGCGGATTGTTGAGTATCAAATGAATTTAATTCCATCTTTTGACATGACTTGAACATCTTACATTTTATTTCTGTGCCCACTGATTAGACTATTTCTCTGTATTAAGTTGACTTCAACAGTGTGTCTGCTGAGCTTTCACTGAGGAAGGAACTTAATCTTATTAAATGTTATCATTTTAATTAAAATATAGACTGGTATTCCCTTTTGCTTTTTTGGCACTAATATCTTATAATTGAGTTTTAGTCAAAGGGCATTGTGTGATTTCCGATATTGTTTTTCTATACATACCTTTACACATGCATGCATACATTTACACACACACACACACACACACACACACACACACACACACACACACACACACACACACACACAGTGTTGGTGTTATCGTCTGAAGAACAAATGAACTCTGTCAAAGACATAGATTCTTGGCTTTGATCACAAGGGCATTAATATGCCACGGGAGAAGTCGGCCTCAATAGGGGGCGCTGTGGATATGCTCCCAAGGGCTGTTATGCCACAGTTAAAGGGTATCGAATCAAAGGGAATCACTCCAACCATCGTGCTACCAATCACCGCTAATTACTGGTCCGTGACTCAATTAGGTGAATGATTAATGGCTTTCCAGAGAGCTGTGGAAGGATTCAATTACAAACAGCACACATCAACAAACCACTGTTCACCTTTGTTTGCGGGCGGGGTTGAAATGAAGCAGATCTTGGTCATATACTCTTCCTATGGTTTTGGCTTTTGTGGCATCACAGAAAACTTACGATCCTCCGCTGTTAGTTAATGATGTAAACCTCTCTTTGTGAAGTGTTTGTAGTCTCCCGCGGTATCTGCTGCTGATTTGTAGGCCTCGATAAACTACATTTCAGAATGAACTGGCAAAATGCCACCACAGAAAGCCAATCCAGTGAAGCCCGGAGTATTTTCATCTGAGCAGAGGTTTTACATTAAACAGTCTGTGATAAAGCAAACGTCTCACTACGCCAAATCTCTGTCTGCTCTCCTCTCCAGCCCTCACCCCTGTGTATCAAACAAAGTGACATTTGAAAGAGAGCAGAGAGGCAGAGTGGGCAGATGAAGAGAGGTGCTGGGAGTGAGAGAGCAGGGAGGTAGCCACAGAGTCATCTGGCTGGAGGAGATGAATTTTGTTGAATTTTTCTTGCAGGAAATCACGCAAATACCTTCAATGCAGACAGATGAAAAATGTGAAAGCTGTTATGTATTAATCTGATATTAAACAAATGTCGTCTATTTTTATCTTCTCTCACTGCTGGTGCAGTTCAGTGCTGCTCTGAACTGCTACTGAAACTCATCAAAGATTCCGCATGTATAGTTTGAACAGGCCCGACGACACGTTTTATGCTTCTGCCTGCTGATTCTTTCCTTTGTCTTTGCCTCCAAGAGGTCTGCAGCGAGTCTAAAAAAGGAAGTAAATAGTGAGATTTGCTTTGGATACATGAATAAGTATCAGCAGGATACAGTTTAACAATTTGGTCTTTGTAGTAACAGTAAGATTACCTCAGGCCAGCATGTAGAAGGTGAGTGACAGTAACACATACATTTTGACATCTTCCAATAATTTCACACTTAGATTTTTAACAACGGCAGGATTAACATGACAGAGCTCATTTGAATTTCCTGTGCCCTGTGGAATCCTTTCTTTATGGCTTTTGTTTCTCAGGATGTTTTGAATGACAGTTCTTTTCCTCTTTTTCACACTTGAGCTCCTCACTAATCCCACATTTATTACAAAATACTTCAATAACTGAAGCATAGAAAAGCTCATTGTGAATTTTGACTTGTGAACTCAGGTGGTTTTTGTTGTATGTCTTACAAATATGGTTGGAATTTTACTTATTTTACAACCCTCCCATATAGACTGTGTATCAGTGTACCAGCCACACACACATACACCCATATATATATATATATATATATATATATATATATATATATATATATATATATATATATATATATATATATATATGAAGATATTCTAAATACCTCTTTTTGAGAATGTTTCTCTTATAACAAGCAAACAACACATGTTGGGCAATTCACACAAAATTAAACATTTTGTAATTTTTTCGTTTCATCATTCACAACTTGTTCTGATGGCTCATATGCTGGTTGAGTGGTTAACAATCTCACCTCAGAATAAGAAACCGCATGTCTGAGTGTGGCTTGTTGCTTTTCTGTGTAGAGTTTGCAATGTTCTCCCCAGTTCCCTGCAGGTCCTGAGTTTTTTGCCCACAGTCAGAAAACAATGAAATTGAGGGTAACTTTCGTGAGGTGTGAATGTGAGTGTGTTTGTCCATCTGAGGCGGGATTTGCTCAGTCCACCATGGCCATCACTGGATAAAGAAGTATAGAAGATGGATGGATGGATGGTTGGATGGAAGGATGGCATACGGGGCAGGGGAAACAGGAAACTGTTTGGAAATCCTATCAGTTGTTTACTTATTCCAATCTTCAAGCAAGCCTGTCCTGCTTGCAGACATGCATCATACACTCAAAATGCAATAACTCTTTAACAAAACAGCTTTTCTGCATAAGACGTACCCCTTCAGCAGGCATACGTTCTGTCACAAACCAAAAAAAGGAGCTAAGAAATGTGGTGTGACAAAATAACAGGTCCTCGAATGCTTCAAACCCAAACGGTAACACGTCGTGCCAAATGACGCAGGCACACCCCTGAAAACCATTAGTCATAACATTTATCCTTTACTTGTCCTCCTGTTTATTTTTCCTGAGTTTTCTCCCTTCTTTTGATCCTCACATGTCTTGCCAGCAAACACTCATTGGAAACTCAGTGTCTAATTTGACAAATGGTTTGCTGAAGTGTTCTTTTGAAAAGGGGAGCATCACAAGGCACAGACAGAGAGGACGACACGGAATGAAATGAAAGTAAGTTACCATGATATATGTTCACTTTATTAGAGGTTGCTTTTTCATACGCCGAAGATTGTCTAGAGAATATGTCCGTCCCAGCAGACACAAATGAATATTTGCCCATGAATCTTCACCCGATCTAGTCTTAAGTCAGTTTCCTGTTTTCTAACATTTCCTGGACTTTGTCATTGTTTTAGTCTGACATGACTGGATCTGTTTTTTCCAAAACATGACCACAGTACCATCACCAGACTTTGAACTCAGACAAGTAGACCTCTGTGCACCATAGCAATAGACTGGACGGATTTAAGGAAGTTCCAGTTCATGAAAAAGTTGCCTCATTTGCAGACTGGCTATTTTTATAAATGCTCTCACAAGTTCATCATTTAAGCCAACCACCTGACTGGGGCAAATATATTCCCCCTCTCTTAAGAAATCTACTTAAAAGTGAACTAGAATTACCCAAAAATACATGTAAAGTGTAAAGACTCTAGTTCTTCCCCGTAGGCCAACTTTTAAAGTTGTGAAATAGAAGTCACAGCATGGGTGGTGCAATATCTTTCAGGTCAGAGAAGCTATGTCTGCGCCTTCCCTTCTCGCCTCCCTGTTGCCGTCTCTCCCTCAATTTCTCTCATCTGCTAAGGATGTACATGTATCTGTGCAGACCTTGGCTTAGCCTTGATTTATGGCTAACCCTGTATAGAAGGAGAATCAAATGGATAGGCTGCATGTGTTCTTTATTTATGGCCAACACAAATGAAAAGTGAGCTCATCCTCTCTCCCTCTTGGTTTCTCCCTCTGTGCTCACTTTCTCTCACCCTGTACAGCCACCTCTCCATTTTGTACAGTGAAACATCTGGAAAGAGTTAAGAGCGCCGTTCAGCCACAAGAAAGACAAGTGTCTGCTTCTTAGGACCATGAGGATCTGTAGACGATGTTGTGAAAGTGGACCTATATGTAAGTGCTCAAAAGATAGGGGTTTTTTTTAATCTTGACAGATAATTCAGGAAATAAGGTGATGAATGCACACACACACACACACACACACACACACACACACACACACACACACACACACACACACACACACACACACACACACACACACACACGCACATATTATTAGCCACTAGCACATCATCACTTGTAGGGAGGCATAATAGCATAACCAAAAGGTAGACAACAGGACTCCCTTTTCCTTTAGCGAGATTCCCACTGGATGATAAGAGAAACAAAATTACACCAGAATATTAATTAAGATTCAGCACATTGATTGCTGGATTAGAGTGGTATTAATTGAAATAGCTGATGAAGAGGGTATATCACAAAGATTAGAAACATCTGAGCCTCTTCTGTTTGAGAGAACAACAAAAAAGGGGCTTTTTTTTTAATTTCAGGAAACATCAACTGTTGGCTCTGGATGGAAGCATTGACTCAATTACCAGAGCTTTTTATTTTTATTTATTTATATTTTTTCTGACACAGTTGACAGACTACAAAAATACAAGAACAACTTCAAGGGGAAGTATGTAAATTACTCTCAGGTCCAAGTACTTTTCTTTGCATCTTCATGTCTATCTTTCACACATATAAAAATGCGCTTTCTTGTTTTGTACCCCACGCTCCAAAAATAGAATTGAACCTGCTGTTACTTCCACAGCTATCATTTTGAGCTATTTTGGGGTCTTTTCCAGCTAAGCAGACTAACACTTCAAATGCAACACCTTCAGACTTAGGATGAGGAGACAGGAGTTGTGATAGCATAGCCGCTGGGTTGGCAGACTGCGGTTTTCCTTTTCTCTGGGCATGTGCCCTCCGTCCCTCCCCCAGCATCTGACATGTAGGATCGCTATCGTGTGTGTTACTGAAGGCAAAGGCTGTTACAATATTAACAGGAGAGATGCCCTCTGTGAGCCTAGCAGACATACCTAGTCTACTTGTCTCTGAGCCCTTAGGCTGTAGACATCCAATAAAGGTAATCCTCAGTCAACAACATACACAGTTGAGTGGATGGTTTTGTCTTTTGGCAGACATTGACGGTGGGCTGACAGGATGGTATGGATTTGACCAACATGAGGTTATTGTTTACCTGAGGTTGTAGTCTTGCACTGCTGGAAACTCTTCTCAAGAATATGAAGAAATCATCTCTTTTCTCTGCAGAGGAATAAAATACATGTCTGGGTTTTTATCAGTTTTAATTTCGGCTTTTTCTTAATGTATATTCAAAGATTTGCATCTACATATGTGTGTGTAAGTGTGGTGTGTGTATGTGTGTTTGTAAGCTGTATGATCCAGATAGAAGTCCGATAGCCTTCACCGTCACTCATCCCAACAGTGAGTCTTCGACTTTCCTGAGCCCTTACTCTGAGATAAGGCATTGGATCCCTTTGGCTCTGCAGTTTGATCAATCTGTAGATTTACAGCCACCTCTGCAGCACACTGATGAAGCATAAGAGCAGTAAATTCTACTCCCCTCATAGAAAACGCTTCACTATCTCTCCCATGTATTGATGTAATACCCATGAAATCTTTCCTTTCTCGTTTTTGTGAAATAACTAGTGAGCGGCTGATCTTAATCAACTATGGCTTTTTCCTCTGTCTCTCTCTTCGCATTAGTGTTTTTCAACACATTTGCTGTACTTCTAACAATTTCTTGAAATTGCACTTCACATTTATATCCCTATTACCAGTGTCAATCTGTCAGACACTCAACAAAACTCCATTTAGCCCTATGAAAGGAATCATTCCGCAGCATTATTTATATTTCATGGTCATCGTAGCTTAAAGGACACAACTCATTCCTCTTGTCCTTATTTCTGTGTATCTCAACTTGGATTTGCACTTTTAATTCTGCTGTATTCATTTAAGACTTGGTCTTTATTAGACGTATGTTTTGGATGTTTCGTGTATAATTTCATGTGAAGCTTAGTAAACATTTTCCACTGGATGTTTTTGCACACATTAAACTAGCAGGATACCTCAGGGCCAAGCGGGTACGATTTGGAGTGAATACATATCTCATCTGGCCTGGGAAAGCCTTGGGATCTCCCAGGAGGAGCTGAAAAGCTTTGCTGAGGAGAGGGACGTCTAGACTAACTTGCTTAGCCACAGGCACCATTGTCTTGTATGAATAAGTGGAAGTAAGTGAGAGATTGATGGTCTGTTTAGGTGCAGGAGAACATTGATGCACCTCGATATGATGACTCTGATTGAATGTTATTGTTAGAATGATTGTCACAGGGATGGTTTCCCTTCGTCTTAGTCTTCCTCACAAAATGTAATGACCACAAAGGTTTAGTCTAGTAGCTTGGCTGAAAATGCCTCTCCCCTGAGCTGTTATTTGAGACATGATCAAGTCTCTCGGGTCTTAAAGGTATGGAGGTGATGAAGCAAGTACAAAGCATGAGTCCTTTCTCCGGCATTGTAAATGGAGGGGTGGAGGGAGGTGTTGGGGTACTGGGTGAAAGGATAAAGGGGGGCTTAATGGCAACCTGCCTAACCTCTTGACCCTACTTTGTTGGATGGGAGGAACCAGGGGTACCTAACTAAGACTCCATTCAGAAATAATAAAAGCACAAAGCTTGGATATCCGACATGTGGTTCAAATTCCTCCAATCTTTACAAGGACTTGGTGAAGGTGCATGTCACAGGTACACAAAGAACATTTTTGTGTTTATTCTGCTGCACTTGTAGTTTATTTGATCATTGATTTTTGTCATTACGGTTCCTACACGCAAGTTACACTTTGCACTTTTCCTTGTGATGGGTTGTGATGACACTAAACATCTGAAAGTGATCGTGGCATTCCACACTCAGATCAGCTGTTAATTTATTCTCTGTTTTGTTGTTCATACTGGTTTCAGAAATGGTGCCTCTAGATAACTTTTCTGTCAACTACAGACAGCGTATATGTGTGTGATGTACAGGTTTATTACTGTGGGACAGTTTGAGCATGTGGTGAATGGGCTGTCATTCCCCAGAACTTTGAAACAGATCCTCAGTAGGAAGATTTCTACTGTTTTGAAACAACATTTGAATTTCCTGAATGCTTATTTACATATCTGTTGTTAGTGTGAGCATCGTGCTTGTAAATTCAGAATGGCCATACAATCCTTTGGCTATTTCTTCCTAATTCTTTTGTAAATTATACACAAATGGCTATAGATGACTATAAGTGGCCAGAACAAAGACACCAGGCGCTTATGATCTTCCCTGTCTGTACATTTATCTTTACACCTATTGCACTATAGGGGGAGCCATGACCTCACGTTCCTGATGTTCTGGGTTTCCTCTGCTCTACCTCTTTTTTTTTTTTTTTGACTTTTTTTCATTGCTTCCAAGCTTCCATGCTTATTCTTGCAAGCTGTAGAGTTGTTAATACCTCAGAAATAGAAAGCAGTTTGAGCCAGTAAAATGCTCCCTCCACAATGGCATGGCTGGACACAGGGTTAGCAGCGTACAGAAGGTAATGATGCTTGATTTATATGTTTTACCTGAACAGGCAGCCCCATTGGCTGAATAATAGATATCACTTTCACTCAAACTGACTCCTGCTGAAAGGTGACTGCATTCCATGGCATATTGTTGGTACAGAGGAAGTAGATATCAGAGCAGTCTGTTTATCAGCCAAAAAACATCAAATCATTCTCCAGCAATTTATTAAAGTGTTTTTTTTTTTTTTAACATATATCATGGAATTTGAATGCCGTCCTTGGAATAGTCAAGTTTAAACAAAAGGTTGGCATCAGACTCATCCTAGAAAACCTCTTTTTGAAACTATTTTATTTTCATTGCAGTCCGTAGAGTTGATCAGTGCCTAAAAATGAGGAGCGATAATGTCTAAGTGTACATGTAAGGGCACAAGTTTGAATGCTTTTACAAATCTCTCTGACCCTCATTTAGCTGCAGGGCAAATACATCAACCTTGTGCTTTGAATAAGCAACATAAAATAATGGGTTATGCAGTGGATCTCTGTTTTCCACAGATAAGTGTGGCTTGAACGCAAAAGCTTCAAATGTGGAGAATTTTCTTTTCTTTCTTTTTTTTTTTTTATGTTTGGCCTAACCCAGAGATTAAACATAGAGTGATGTGCTTCATGGGTGACATAAGACTGCTGGCAGGGTGTTGGTTGTAGTTTGCAGACCTTCACGGAAGAGAAACCGCTGGGCCTGAGGCAGGGTATACATATGCATGCCTCTGATGCTGTATTTCTCTTACATGTTACGTTTTGTATTAGGCATCCAAGTCAGTCCCTAAACATCTCACTATACAATAATAAGCATACATACTGACTGAAAATTATTAAAACCCAGAACAAAAAAAAACCTTTAGCCCCTGTGGCAGTAAGGTGAAGAAGACCAAATCTGTGGTTTCCTACACCAAGCTGGATTTCCCCACAATAGAGGCGAAACACAACATGCAACTAAGAATTGTGAGTGGCCTCCTGTTTCTCTCCGTTATAAGGTGGGAGTAAACCTAAGATTTTGGGTTCTGACCTTCCCACAGAGGTTACAAAGCTGGACCTCATTGTGCATGTTTTAAATAATCAAAATGTAGTTTAGAGACAAGGTTATCTGGCCCGGGGTGAGTCACTTAATTGTGATGATAAGGGCAAGAGTCAGGGGTTAGCAAAAGGCATGATGTCAGTGACAAAATGAGCGTGTGTGTGTGTGTGTGTGTGTGTGTGTGCATGTGTGCACTATTCATGTAGACATCATTATTTGCATGTGCACCACAAAAACACAAATGGCACATGTTATAGCATGCATTTAATCTCCGCTCGCTCGAAGATGCAGCGCACTGATCTGCATGCTCATGTGCACAGATGCTTATTACCATATCTCATTTGCATTCATCTATTTGACCTGGCAAATATTGATGATTTGTCTTAACTTACTGTATGAAAATTATAATCTGATGATCGCCAGCCTCTAATTGCCACAGCTGGGTGCATGCGTCTCGTTTTCCACTGATGGAAGCGAATGGTTCTCAACTCATTACTCTGGCAGCGAGGGGCTGTTTTATCTGCTATGTGGACCATTCTAAATACTAGCCTATTTCCAATTGGGTTCATACTGCCTTATAAGCGGCAAAGTGCATAATCTCTCTCACTCTTTTTAGCTACATGTTTTTATATTCCACAGTACACTTCCCCTTTGCAAAGTTTTGACCTAAATAATTCCGAAACCGAAGACACTTCAAGTAATTGCTGAATATGAAATAATATGCTGTATCTTCTCTCAGAGAAAGGGGTGCTTGGCTTTTTCTTCTATTTTGAAGCAGTAAGTTTTCTTTTTTGTTTTTGGGTTTTTAACGGACTGACACTAATTTAAAGACACCTGAGAGAATGGTTCATGCTCCATTTAAATTTAACAACATATCGTAAGTTCACTGGTAAACCTGTGTGGAAAGTGTGTTTCATGGAAAAAGGTTAAACATTTACACACACACACACACACACACACACACACACGCACACACACACACGCACACACACACACACACACACACACACACACACACACACACACACGCACACACACACTCGCACACACGCCCCTCCTCCTCTTCCTCATCGTCAGCATCCTATACTTGTTTTCCATCTGTTACTGGATTTACACTCAGCTCTCTTTCTTCCCTTGTTTTGTCAATTCACTCTCTCACTCCTTTTTATCTCTTATGTGTAAGAAGGAAATGCTTGATTGACTCTCAATTTGGGTACAAAGTGTTTGTAATTGCTTGGTCCATGGCTGTAAATCAATTCATTCTAATAACTCTCTTTGCCACTGAATCTCTAAATGTGTCACAGGACACGCATGTAAATTAAAGTCTTCCAATGTGATTCCTTTATGTAGAATTGATTTTCGCATAGGCTGTGTCCGGCTTTTATTTCTCTGGTGTGTCCATACTTCCATGGCACATGTCTACATGTTGTGGAAAACTGCCTCTAGAAATGTGCTGTGAAGGACAGTCTTTGTCTTTAGAGGTAACTCATTAGGTGTGCAGACGTTCGCCCTATCCTCTTTAGTGCTTATTCCGTCAACACCGTTTTGGCTTTTCATTTTTCACGCCTGCGCTTTTACTCTGCTCCCTCAGCATCACCCCTCACCCACCAGCCCCACACCTCCACCCCTCTCGTCTTGTTTCCGTCACTGTGTCCCAGTGAAAAGCTCGAGTCCTCTGCTGCAAGGGCTTTTTTTTCCCTTTTTTTTTTTTAAACCAAGTAACACATGCGTTTATGTTTCAAGCACCCATGACTGTGACGGACATGTATATAATGTTATCAGACTCTGTCAGACATGCTGGCTCTCTGCTGTTGTTCATTTGAAAGGTATTTAATGTGTCAAGCCTGTGTGGAGAGGAGACCTACTGTGGCTCTTTACTATACCATGACTCTCATTTTGCAGGTGCTGACACACTACTGCACCTGAATAACAAACACATTTTACATTCGAATTCAGGGTATTAAACTAACGCTACGATCCCCAGCGACTTGCACAGATTGAACAGCACGGGTGGTTGTCATTGTCTGAAATTTAAACTCTTGTGGCAGTTGCAGTGATTGATCTTGTGACACTTTGAGTATGAATTTTGATTCAATATACTGAGAGATAAAAAGAACCCCCCCTTAAAAAAAAAAAAAAGAAAAAAAAAAAGAAGAGTGGGGTGGATATCAAGTATGCTGATGAATTCAAAACTTTAACTTTAACCTTTTTTGCCGATACATGCCAGCTGTCGGAATGTCTTGCCCTTTGGGTATACAGCCAATCACTAGCGTCCAAGCTCCACTTCATACAATCGTCCTCCAGTCCTCAGAGACAGATTGTCTCAGTTTTTTTTTTTAAGGGTAACAGCTCAAGTGCACAGTGAAAATGTCTCAACTTTTCAATGTTCTTTGGTTAAAATAAATGGCAGTGAAGAGGACTGAATGTCTTGAAGTCAATGGATTGAACTGAACACTGCGAGCAACTAGACAAGAGGGACTGGGAAGAACTACATGTCCTTTCTGTTCGTGGTGAGGTGTTATTGGACTTCTGTGTTATTCATAGATTATTTATAGTTTATAGTAGACATCTGAAAACACCGCTGTGCCTGTAAGGCTAGAACAATTGCTCATTGCTTTCGACAAAAGTCGAAATAACAGCAGACACATGTATTGGCTATTCTTGATGAGTTGTCATCTTTCAATGAAGTGAGGAATCTTCGTTCCATCCAATAACTGCTTGTAAATAACACATGCATAACAGCACTTAGCGGTAGGAAAACACAAATGCCAGTGGCATCTTTTCTGTGCATTCCTGCAGCATGTGTCCTGTCAGTAGGAGCCTGAACTCAGACCATTTTCGGACACTGATATCCTTAATAAAGGGTGACTGACATGACTTCATTTAGCTGAACCTTCCAAAAGACTCTATTGACCACTTAAAGATCAACCAAAAAAAACTTATCCTTCATTACTTTTATTCTTCTCCTGTCCGGATTTTTGGAAGATATGGAGTTCTTAGTTATGAACATCTATAAATTTAATAAATAAGTGAACGGATTTTGGATTTTTTTTTTGTTTTTGTTTTAGTTTTTTCATATGTCTGTTCTGAACACATCGTGGTCAGCATTCCTCATGTTTTATTTACAGTTTAGTTTTGCCATCAAATCTGATGATTAAAATAGGTTTTTAGAACCAGGATTGGTCTTAGTCCATTCTATATGCAATGATACCACGTCAGTACGATAATGCAGCAATTTTATAGCCAAAGAATAACCATTTAGAAAATATGGGATCCATAATCTGTTTGGACAACTCATCATTTCAATGATAGATGATACATCGGCTGTTTAAACATTTGTTTGTTCCAGCATTAACACTCTTTAGTACTTTGTACCAACTACTTTTAGTGAAGATCATTGATTATCCCTGTAATTGCTTCACCTTCCCAGAGGCTGGTTGTTCAGGAGCTAGGCTCACAACTATCATTTGTCAAGAGATCAATCAGATCGACTTTGGTTGACTTAAATGTATTGTATGTACATATTTTTAAGATGACACAGATTATTGACTGGCTAGAGAAGCAACATGACCCAATAATATTGTTTGGTGGGTAGTAGGCCTCGATCATTTCTCTTGGTTCACCAGGAAATGACTCACTGTCAGTCGAGATGAGCTGGAATAATTTGGAGTGGTTTTAAATGAATGAATGAATGAATGAATAAATAAATAAATATAAATTCAGATGGGATATAAAAACGAGTCATACAAATATTCAATTGTAGCATTACAGATTATATACTTAATGCATCAAACCTATCCTGTAACCTAACCTAACCTAACCTAACCTAAGATAAGATAAGATAAGATAAGATAAGATAAGATAAGATAAGGTAAGGTAAGGTAAGGTAAGGTAAGGTAAGGTAAGGTAACGTAACGTAACGTAACGTAACGTAACGTAACGTAACAAACGTAACGTAACAAACGTAACGTAACAAACGTAACGTAAGGTAACGTAACGTAACGTAACATAACCTTCAAGAACAAGTCCAGCCATGCCAGCCATCTTCAGTTATAAATAGCTTTTCTTGGTGGAGTGAAGTACCATTGCTTCTAAATTAGATGAGGCACTATTCTCTCTCTCTCTCTCTCTCTCTCTCTCTCTCTCTCTCTCTCTCTCTCTCTCTCTCTCTCTCTCTCTCTCTCTCTCTCTCTCTCTGCTTTGTGCTATTAATTCTATAATAAGCAAAATTATGTAAGTGTTCAAAAACTAAAACACTTCAAAAAGCTGTCCTTATGAAACACCACCTCACTACCTTTGACACTGCTATAATGTGCCCACTTCAGGTTTGAGGGCAGTGTGGTGTGTGTTGCTGTGCTGGTGAAGGGCCAAAGCAGCTCTAAAAATTAAACTGTGGAAAAGCCCTACAGTCAACATTGGCTTAACTAGTGTTACTGGCAAATCACATCAGATGTGCAAAAGTCACCTTGACAGTGGTAGACAGTAACCCCATCCAGATAAATAGTGGCTGTTGTTGTTAAGCACGTTTAAGGGGCATCTGAACTGGTCCAAGGCAGAGTCTCTAAATAGTGACATAAAACAAGCAAAGCTTAGGAAGCATGGAGTTTTAGCTGTAATTGTAACACAGGCACAAGACTATTTATGTGGCGTGTGCAGGTATCTGATGATGTGTTTGCTCACAGCTTACTCTTTTTTATTTGTTTTTCTATGACATTCATTTGCATATTCGGAGATGTATTTCCAGGGCGCTAACAAATTCATTCAAATCATTTAAATCGCCTCCTCTCCACCGAACCTGATGTGCACCATTTCCCTCCACAATAGGAGATTAGTGATTTAACTACTTTGCTACAATGCAAAGCGGAAGACTCGCTCCAGATTTAGTAACTCCAGCCTACAGGAATTTTCATAATAATATATGGACTGTATTCTTCCTTATGAAAGTTCCCTGTCAGACTAAGCAGGAGTGAACAGATGTGACAAACTATGACAGCATCTCTGATGAATGGTTCTTGAATCACAAATTGAAATGTCAATGTGTACAATTCCTCAAAAGCTATTTTGTTTTATAAATCATAATCTGTGAATATGAGGTGTCAAAATCAAGTGTTTTGAGAGTGAGAGACCCTGCATGCATTGTCTCCACCATGGGAAAAGATGGTATGATCGCAATCTATCTGCTTTATGCTTCTCCTAACACCTTACCAGAAATATTAATATAGTTGTCCTTCATGCAAAAAAACAAACAAAAATCATAGTCATTAACTGCAAGAAATGATAAACTGGATACTGTGCAATGCCTCAAATGCTTCCAATATATTCAAATGAAACAATAATATTTATTTATTGCTCTTCATAAAGGACAGATAGCATTTTATTAGGTGTGTCTTCTCGTGTTCTAACATTCTCAGCTGTAGTTCCTTAAAAGCTGTGATACTGAAAATACCATGTTTAAGCTTCGTACAGACATTCCCCATACTCACTCTGTAATAGCACTTAGTTCCCAGAGTCCTATTGGACTTCTGTTTGGCAGAGGGGCTATTGATTTCATTAGGAAGACGTGTGGAACACATTACAGAATGATGACTGCTTCATGGGAGGTCAACAAGAAATCAATATGAAATTATATTACAGCTTCGACCGGCTGGGGTGCGTCCAGCTACCAGGCACTAAACTGCCAACAGTGGTCTGGAAAACAAGGGGAAGACTTTTCCAAGAGTTACTTTATGGGAACAAAACATGGAGAAAGTGAAGAAAAAAAAAAAAAAAAAAAAAACAGAACGAAAGGATTTACCACTGCCTTGTTGGTCAGTGAAACGCTGAATAAGTTGAACTAAACCTGCAGAAATTACGGTCCTGATGAGAGTTCTTGTGGTGTGGAAGCGAGTGAGCCACGTCCCTGAAAACATATGTAGCACACTCTTATGCGCACCCTAAATGATGGGACCACAAACACAACTGATAAGAAGCCAGAATGTCATTTTTTTCTTTTTCTTTTTTGTTTTGTTTGTTTTTTTAATGGTTCCATAGACCCCCAATGGTGAGTGCACTGCAGTTAACATGCAGGTTGCTAACTTTGGTTTCATGTAATACTTAGAGCTTATTATGTGTTGTAGTGACTTAATTAAGAGGTGAACTTAACATGGATTCTGGCTGTGAAGTTCAATGAACAATATATATGCTCTACAGGTTGAACATGAATGTAAACTTTTGATGACATGGAATGTGGCCAAAAACACCATCCTGTCTCCAAAGCTAAATTAAAAAGAACAAAACAAAAACACCCCATCTGACGGAAAGATGTCTGTACATAAAAGATTTGTCTTCTTTTTTAAGCAGTGAGCAAAAGGGTGGCGGTTCTCTGACATAAAGTAAACAGACTTATACCCACAACAAATTTAGAACAATTCACTTACTGTGTGTGATTAAAAAAAAGTCTCAAAATCTGGAAAAATGTCATGATTATAATATGTAAATTCCACACATTTAAATTAATATATTAAAGATCACTGTGAGGATCATGTGAATGGCTGATCAATCTCAGAAAAGAGTGAATTAAAAGAGAGCAACTATGGTAAGTGTTACTGCAACATTATGTAGCAGAGGGAATCCTGTCAACACATGAGCTTTAATTCCTAACCACATGGAAACAAGGAACTAGTACCACAAGGAAATAGTAACGTCAAACAAGGCCAGAGCACATTATAAAGAACTTCTTGGTAAGATCACGTCTTGTTTTATGTATTTTGAAAGACATGTGCATGCTCGCACATCCACACATATCGTCATCCTGAATATGTCATTACCTTGCTTTACTGTATACTTTACAAGCCTATTGCCATAACACAATAAAAACATGAAAACATTGCTGTAGACATACAGGCGCAGGTAGTTATCCCAGTCACACTGTACCATATACCTTTGAAATGCACGATCAAAGAAAGCAATGATTTTTATTTCTCTCTGTAATGTTGCTGGGATTAAAGGGAAGCGTGGGTCACGGTTGTCATGCGTGTTTCGGAAGCTGGATGACAATGGGTGACAAGCTCTTAATATTCCCAAAGCAAAGCCTCTCAACACAAAATAAAATATACAAACAACAACTCAGCATACATTTACAACCTTCCAAAGACTATGGCACAATAGTGGAGACAAAGACGGTTTTACAATACATTAAAATCCTCTCACCCTTCCCCCAGCAGTGTCGGTGCTGCCGCACCCTCGTGGGGTGAGAGAAAACGTCAATCACATACAGTTATCCCAGCGCCCTACCCCAGTTTACACTGGTATAGTGAGAGTGACCATAGGTCATGAAGAGTATCATGAAAAAGGACAGTATACATTTTGACTTGATTAAAGAGCAGAAAGACAATGACATGATAAATTCAGAACATTATGATAAAAGGTCAGGAGGGTGCCCAGGCAAAGAGGGTGTCAAAGAGAGATGTGGCCGACCCAATGTTTGTGTATAAAACGTAGAATTCTTCTTCTGCTTTTTCCATTTAGATTTTTAGGTTTGGATGTGGCTTTGTTCGAGAGGAAAAAAAGATGTTCCCTCTGCAATAGAATTACATTCATGGATTTTCTATTAAATACATTAAGTGCTGAAAAAGTAACTCATCAGGTCATCAACACGGATGTCTGACGCCTCGAGCTAATGTTCACAAGACAAGTGCAAATGCAAATGAACTTGCAGAGCAAAGGCTAATGAGATTTATCAAAGCTGATGCTGTAACTGCGGGAGGCATGGGTTAGTTCGCTCGTGAAGCCCCCAAATAACTTGTAAAAAGCGTGCCCCTGGCACATGGTTTATACCTGCTTTTCAAAAATATTATATCTTATAACTTTGAGCTGCTGTGGGAGACCTTGATGAGAGATGATTAATCACAGTAGGTGAAATAATTCTCAGTTAATTACAGCCTCTGTTAGAGATCATTAACGCTATTGAAAAATTCTCAAGTTCTAAGCTGAAAAAGGTTACAGGGTAGCTGTGGCTCGGTTGGCACAGGTTAATCCCGATATTGGCAGTTCGATTCCCCGTCACACTTTGTCCTTGGGAAAATACTAAAAACTGAAACCCACATTTCTCTCAGTTGATTGTCTGAGCGGATGAATCGTCTGTGGAAACTGTGACAGATAATGGAAAACTTAGTGAATTTAGACAGGCATCATAATCTGCATTTGCTGTGGTGGGATGTTTTTGTGACATTTATGTGAGACAAATCAGTTCATACCAAAACACCCAAAAGGCTAATTTTATTCAAATGACATCAAGCACTCCTCTGGTAAACCGCGGTCCTCTGTAGCCTGTCCCGGGTGTGTTTTACACCACAACAGTTAGAATATGCTCCAGATATCTGTGACCCTTGCTTTGGTGTAGAAGGTGAACGAACGCATAGCATAAACCTATTGAGATACAGTGATAGAAAGACACAAAGGAAGGTTGTTGTACAATGAGTAGCAGAATGTGTGTAACCTAACCCTAACCTCTGATCGGCTTGGCATTGAGTTAATGTTTGTAATCTCTCACCAGCAGTATTGATATTAAATGATTGACAATCTTTCATTTTAAGCTGTTCAGCTGGATGTTATATTCAAAATTTTAAAGACATACAAGAATACGTATTATTCATGAATAATTCTCTGCAGATCCTGAGTCATAAAACACACACACACACACAGTGGGTAACAGTGAAACCTGATGTGATGTTATGCTATCATACAACAGTACTCTGTTATTGTTGGTGATAATAGTAATCGTGGGCTGATAATTCTTCTTTTATCATCTCTCTTGATATGCAGTGTTGACATTTAACAAGCACATAACCACAAAAATGTCCCGACATTTTAAGACACAGTTCATCGTTGTTTAGTGCGATGGAATTACGAGATAACGTCATATTCCCTTTTCCATCCCTCAAAGTGCCTGTTACAGCTCAGTGGCACATTCTTCAAGAGCCACACCGAATACTCGCAACGTCCCGACACATCTTTGGAACTAATGTTTTTTAGTGAAGCCAACTGAAGATGGAGTGGAATGTGTCAGTCTTACCAAAGTCTAATTTATAAATTAATGTGGAGAATGACATAGTTAAAATAATAATTCATTAATGTCTCATAAATGTCATGTGCCATTTATTTATTTACAACAGTTTGACCACAAAAGGACTCTTGATTGATGGAGGATGTGCACCTTAGCGAGGAATTGATCATGTGAGTGTTTTCTGTTGTATTTTCCATTGGCAGCACACATTAGTTCAAGTTTGTTTAAATTTAAAATAAATTTAAACCAAATGAAACAAAATTTTAAAAGTGGACATTATTTTGATAGCTGTCTTCTATAATGACACTCCTACATGATCAAACAATGCTTATCCGTATCAAACAGGCCATTTGATTTTCTGTAAGAAAATCTGTAAGATTTTCCTGTAAGATGCAATTGCAGACCTGTTGTTTTCATCACAATCTTGAAAAATAATTAGAACGACTGTTGCCTGTAAACCAGAGAAATCTCCCTCTGATCTCACCCCAACATAGTGTTGTTGAATCTCACAACAAAGAACTCTGAAACCTCCCTTTGTGTTTGGTTTGAGTCTTTTTGGAGCGTAATAAAACTCATGCAACCTAAACTGACAACACAACCAAATCTGAATAAATAATGTGAAACATTTTGTTCCTTGACTGTAGCCTTGTGTTATTGTCACTTATTTCACTAAGCCCATCTTCAAGCCATCTAATTTTGCAAAGTTGCTTTGGTTTTAGGCATTCAGTTCTTGCCAGAAGTTTTTGTCTAGCATCTCTTGGAGCCTTAACAGTGTTAACAATGTAGCGGAAAGCAATCCATCTGTCTGTGTTTGTTTAGGTTGATGACAGTGTTGTGTTTATGATGGAGGAATTAGATATCATTAGAAATGACTTCTCCAATTTATCGAGTGAAGCCTAACAAGTGGAGCAATTGTTGCCTCTTTTTTTTTCCTTCCCACAAAGGTCTTCTGAAATGGGAATCCTGGTTAAAGGTAATGACATACCAGAGTGCTTGGGATGAGGTGAAGGGGGCTTAGGCTTTTTCTCCAGTGAGACCATAAAGTCTCAGTCAAGGAAAAAAAAGAACAGAGTGAGTGACAAGTTAATTGGCAGGATCTGTGGACCTCGGGGTCTGGTCCTGATGTGGAGGCCAGACGGGTGGGATGGTATGCCAGCTAATCCGCCTTTGTCCTCCCTCCGGTGTGGGACTGGCTCCTCGGAGAGGAAGGACCTGTTCAAGTGAGTACCTCAACAATCTGATTGTTCCAGCTCCAGTCTCAGCCTCACAAAGGCTCACTTCAATTTTTTTTTTTACTTTGAGTGAAACAGCCTTTGGCATGTTTTATTTAGTTTATGTACATCAAAGGATGGACTGTAACACTGTAAGCTTCAGAGCATGCAGCTATTATTTTTTTAAATAGCAAGTAAATTTGCCAGCACTGATGACATTTAATTATAAGAAATCCATCTTGTTGTGGTGTAGTTCATCAATGGCTGTAGCCTCATGGTGAAAACATTTTAAGCATTTTTGCCAACATTTGTAGTGCTTAGCAAGTCCAATTTCACATTAAAGATAGATAAAGCAGAAAATAAAGAAAATATTCTCTGTTTGAGGTGGCACGCCTTTTTCTCTTATTGAATAGATCAAATTAGTCTTTTTTAATCAATGTTAATAAACTAGCAAAATTGGGCAAGATATCCAGTCAGTTTAGTGACTTAGGAACAGTCGATATAACCATGCTTGCATTAGAAGTCAAGCTCTCGTAGACTGGGCCGCATGTTCTTTAATGAAGCAGTCCTCTGTTTAAAATACTGTTTTTTCTTTACCAACAACTGTACAAAGTATGTAAGTGTCATGTTGAATTTTTCTTCAAAATTCTCACATGATCTCTTTAAAATGTCACGTTTGTCCCAATCTGCAGATCGCCTGCCTGTTTACTTTGTGAAACTTTGATTTTGAAATATATTTCCTAAGTTGTTCCCAGCCATTCATCAACCTCCAATGAAGCAGTCAAAGGGTTGGCCCATTGTTTGGAGTAAGAATGCCTCTGGAGTAAAACGAGATCTTTTTTCTAACATATTTAGACTAAAAGGGCACATCGGTAGAGTTCCACTACTTTTGAGTGGTTCTTTTGCAGGCGCAGCATGATTCACACGGTGCACTGACTGTCACGTCACTTTAATTCTTCGATTTTCAACTTCTCAGTGGATGAATGGACTTCACTTGTTGCTTTTAGGGGGTCAAACTGTAGATGAAAAGAGAAGTTATAGGAGCTTAGAGTTTTTACCAACTGAGAAAAATCGAAGTTGTGCTCTCTAACCAAAATGAAACATGCCTCGTGTCAGTAATGGTCAGTGGAGAAATTAATTTGGCCTTTGCTTTTTCTCTTATGGAATGTAATTTCATTGGTATTCTTGAAGGGCCATAAAAACCCTGAACCAAAGCAGTCTTTCATTTTATTAATCGAAATAAGAGAGCGGTAATGTGTAGGAGTTTGAGGATGAGGTCACTTAAGCATCATAGATGTAGGAGGAAATCTCCCTTTTTTCCTTTTAAACAAAATCAAAAGACTGAGAACTAAACTGAAGTGAAACGAGAGCAGAGTGGTGCACACTTCCAACCCAACATAAAAAAAAAAAGGGAAAAATTGCAAAGAAAATTTGAGTCATTCATCACAATTTAGTTACTTAGCACCATATTCCACACCTGGGTGCCCAGCTTGCCATTAATGTCAGCTGCTCACCAATATGAGCCAGCAAGACACTCCAGAATATCCATTCTGACACAGTTCCTCTTCGCTGTGGAGATTAGTAATTCATATTTAATTTAGAAGTGATATATTTACAGCCTCGAGTCTCAATTATCATTTTTTTATACGTGATATTGGGATATGTGATGTGAGCAAATGTTTAAACATAAAGGCCACAGTTAAAAGGTTTATATAAAACATTGAGCCAAAATAAGACAAGTTTTGATTAATTAGCTTAAAAGGAGTATTCATTTAATCTCACTGATGTGATGAAATGTGAGTTTTACTTACTTGAACGTGGAATACATCAAAACAAACTGACATCTGCACAATATTAGAAATAAGTGCTACTTTCACTCGAATGTCAATGAAACCATGAAGTCACTTAGAATTACCATAAAACTATACAGCTGTTAAAAGTGTGTAAGAAGTAAATTGCAGGTGTGCAAATGGGAGTAATGGCCTCTGTAATTGGAAACGAGGAAATAATTTACCTCTGTAAAGGCGACACAAAGTGAGCTCACGAATTCCCCGTTTATTGGAAGTATTTCACATGATTTAATATATTAATGTTATGTAAGATTATATCTTGGGATCATTTTGTTACAGAAGTAATTGAAAGGTGATCCTTATATAATCTTGAACAGTGTTAAATGATATCAGTTGTTCACTGAGTATAGTTTTTAACTCGGGGGAATCAGCCTTCTGTCTACATTCCAAAAAAAAAAAAAAAAAAAAAAAAAATCTTTTCAGGTTAATTTGTGACTCTGAAATGCCCGTTGGAGTTTAACCCTGCGATGGACGTTGACCCTGTGCAGGTCGTACTCTGGCTTTCAATCATCAATTAATTAATCAGCTCTGGCTCACGTGACTCCGGGTTGCATGAAGATGTTTTAGAATATGTGAGGATTGAACAGATCGGCAGAGTTTGAAGGATGAAGTACTGTAAAGCTCTTGTGACCTGGTTGCAGCCTTTAATAGAAAAAAAAAGATACTTTTACATGAATATAAAATTCTCTAAAATCTTTCGAGAAGCATTAAGGGCGTGAGATGGTGAGATAAAGAAGAGAACCACTGTTGTTTTTCAGCACTGATTCGTGTAATTTAAAACTCTCTGTTGCGCTACATGGATCTGAACCTTGAGTTGAGTTCAACATTACATCAACAGAAAGCACAGGACAGCCTGCTTGAAGCTAACAAGATTTATTTCATGCCTTAAATTCCATTCTGTTTCACCTCCCACCTACAAAAAGCCAGTCGTAGTGGTAAATCTTTCATTCTTACTTTTTTTAATATTTCCATGCTTAGTTAGTTCGGGAACTGTCATAAACCCACCGCTATGCAGCGGATGCAGTGTTGCAAAAATCATTTGAAACAACCACACATACAACAGACTCTACAATTTGAGAATTCAGCTAGGCTCAGTGAAATACAGCCATATATATGTTTAGGTCTATCAACGCTTCCTCCTCTGCTGAGCCCCAGGAGGGATAAATTGAACAAGCAAACAGCCTGTGGTCGACCTGAAACTTCACATACGCAATGAGTATCTTAAAGTGCGTCTGCATATATTTGAGGGACGCCACCATGTCAGTGTTATATTAATTTCACATTTATATTCATATCATGGCCTGGAGGGCATATCCAAGCAGGATATCTCTGTGGGGGGGATGATAGGGGTGGGATACGTCTCCAAATCAACATCTCAAAGTGAAAGTTAAGGCATTTCAAAGAGCAAGTGTTAGCAGAGTAAACATGCATACTCAACAGCAGGAGTAATGGTTCTTCATACTAATGGAGTGCAATAAATGTGATGAGCAATTTTTACTCGTTTACCGTGATGGATTCTGTTCTCTGTAATGACTTGACAACAGTTACTGAACTACAACACTATGGCATCTGGTGCAATCGGCTAATCAGAAAAATGATCAAACAGACCTTTTTTTTTTTTTTTTTTTTTTTTTTATTAACTCAATCTAAGTTTAGTAGAAACATTTAGCATAACTAAAAACACAGTGCAAATCTAAAGCAAGCCTCAGTTTTGGGGCTTGGCTTTGGGACTCACAAGTGTTTTCACGTGACTGAGGAAAGATGACTGGGACTAATTGGCCAGTTTTCTGTCTCCGTAAAACCTGAATCTGCATCTGTAACTTCTAAAAACAAATGCATTGTGTTGACATCTAATCACCAAAATGGAAACTGTTGCTTCGTGTGTTTTTGTTTTTCATGCTAATTTCTTCCTCACAAATAATCACTCACGAACACACTCACACACAAAAATAATAATAATAATAAAAACAAAAACAAAGACAAACAAGTTTCTAAAGAGCAACCAGGACAGAGATTCAGACGGCTCACGATCGAGGTGCCAGAGCGCTGATAAAATGTGCTGTATACTCTTAGCCTTTGTTCTGCCGCTGTGTAGAAATAAACAAGCCTCACCACGCCTCCTCAAACAGCGAATTTCAAGGCCAGGTCTTAATTGAAAAGCTTGAGTAGGCCATTACATTTTGTGTAGGAGGCAGGAAAGAATAATTTAAATTCACATAGTCTGTTCAAAGTGATGATTCAGACGCCTTGACTAATGGCATTCATTTGGCAGTCAAGTGAGAAACAGCATTTTTAGTAAATCATATTGACTTCTTTATGTTCGTAATGATCTGTCCATTAGTTCCTAAAATTGGTTTTATTTGAATTAGTCCTTGATTTTAGTACTCCAGGATTTTATCAGCTCTAAACTGGTGCGCACCCTCTCGGAGCAGTATTTCTGTGATAATTTATTCCGTCTTAAGTGAAATGACAAAGACAAAACAAGCAAACAAAATGGTGCTTTTATGTGTTCAAATTAGCCATTCGCCAAGTTCCTCATTTTACAGCTGTAACATTCCTGTTTGTTAACTCTTAAAATCAGCAGAGGCTTGATCACAAGCATGTTTTTGCTGTTATAAAACAGCTTGTAGATGAAATTTTTACAGGAAAAAGCTTTACAGTAAGCAAACAAAGTGAACAGAGTGGAACTGGTAGGCGAGGATTCATTGGTGTTGGACGAGTGTTGACGCGTCACTGAGCCGAGAGGACTCAGAGGAATTGGCAGCGCTTTGCTATTTCCAGCTCCTCGTTGAGATAAGATGAATAAGGAAGTCTCTTTAGCATATCTTTAGGACAGACCATTTGGAGTCTTCCCACCCACACACTTCTACAGTCTCACATAATAATAATTTGGTCGATTTAACAGAGAAACCCAGAAAACATATTCTTACTCCATGGCAAAATTTATTTGCTAAATGTTTAGCATCCTCTATTGTAATTACCTTTTCTGTGCAGAGAGCGGTCTCTGCCTGTTCCAGAGGTCTGGCTTCACAGATGGATTAAACAGCAATCGTTGAGGCAGAGGGCTCCCAGCCTTGGGGTCATGTATTCACAAGTTACCCACCTCCCTGAAGCTGAGGCAGCCAGAATAACCGGTCTTATCCGGAGCTTTTCTGTCCTTTTTGCAGCCCCAGCAGCACCATGTCATCAGTCTCTCAGAACAACCAACAAAAGCTGCAATTCCATTTTTACTGAAATTGGCTTTTCCTGTTTTTCTCTGCAATGTCAATTTCTAAAGCAAGATCGTGGGCGATTTTAAACTGACCGTATTAATTAAAAAAAAAAAAAGATAAACTTTAAATCTCTTGTAAACTAACTCTTGTAACTATTCTAAAACAACCACGGAATTGTGTGTTCGCCTCAGGAAATGGCTGCAATTATTGATTCATGCATATTCAATATACAAACATTTTTTTTTTCAGTTTTAGCAGTCTTTAGCCCAACATTGGGGTATTTCAATGAGGTTTGCATGTTCTTGGGGTACTTCAGCTTCCTGCCTTTAAAACTCATGCATTTTAGGCTGATTAACTTTATTTTGTTCCTAGGTGTGCTTAAACTGTGCTTAAGTGGTGGTCTAGTCTGTCTCTCTGTGTTAATACTGAGATGGACTGGACGACCTGTCTGAGTCTCCCTCTGACCTTTATTTAGGTGGGATCAGCTCCACCAAAACAACGCTTTAAATGGGATAAATCAGATGAATTATATTTACTGATTAACAAGCTGGCAAAATTGTGTTGATAAAAAAGCTGCAAATCTGAGTGAAATTTTAGATGTACCAGAAAATTTTAATGAAAAACAAAATAACAGCAACAATATAGGGGATCATTAAAAAGTTTATCAAGAGCACACCTGCGATTGACCAATGTTCATAGTGTACTTTTTTGTTGATGCCTACACCTGGGCCGAGAGTACTCATCTTATTAGCAGCCTATTAATTCACTGACGGTAGAATTTGAATTAGAAGTTTATGAAAAAGGGGTTTTTTCCCAGATAATGAATAATAAAACTGCATCTTGTGTGTCACAAAAGGTACCTTATTCATCCGTCTGAATACAAATAGCAGATGTTCTTTTCCTGCAAACACACCACTTTTCTTGAAGCATTAATTCCCTGTCACTTAGTAACGCCACAGATGGTGCAGACTGACAAATAGATGTCGCACACACGCGAGGAGTCAATGTATGTGCGATAGACTGCGTAACTGTGCTTCTGTGAAATCTCTGCTCATCTTTTGTGTGTGTGTGTGTGTGTGTGTGTGTGTGTGTGTGTGTGTGTGTGTGTGTGTGTGTGAGCATACGGATGATTGCATAAAAGAAGTGTGGATGTACTGCACAAGTCAATGTGCATGACTCCTTGAAAGAGGGTCAGCTGCAGGGCAAGCGTGTGATTGGAGGAGTTTGGTGCTGTGTCTCTGTATTCGCATGAGCATTGAGAGTTTAGCACGAATTCTGCTTTTGCTTTTCTCGGGTCAAACGTCAAACATATGGCTACAAACCGAGTACCTGTGTGGTTCTGCTGTATATATGCACTTGCTAAACAGATTAAAAGCATGTGGGCAATAAATCAAGCTTTAACAAAAACACCTCACATGTTAAATATACACAGGGGAAAGCATCATTTAAAATCTTTTAAACAAGTCATCCTCAGCAGATAATATTTGGAGTTGGTGCTGAAATACACTCGATAAGTAAAGCCCGCTTTAATTGGTGTATCAAATGATTTTACACGATTGGGGTACAGGTGAGATTTCTCAAATGTATTTGATTCTGTGAATATTTTGGAATTCCCTTTGTCGACCTAGAAACAAAGAAAAAAAATCTTTTTCTAGGTAAAATATAAAATCCATTTGACAGAGTGTGTCTGTGAAATTTACCTCCCTCATGCACCTGTTCCCAATCGATCCATCTTGCCTTCCAGACAAGGTCTTTCAAGGTTTTGTTATCCCTACAACTTTTTGGATGAGTAGTAATTTTTGGGATGTTAAGTACGCCAATTCCAGATTTCACTTCCTGCCCTCGCTTCTTTCTCTCTCAAGTCTAAACTCACATATTTATACTCAAAATGGCTTAGAGCTACATCCAGGTCTGAATAGATTGAAATTTATTGTGGCAGTTGCAACAAAGCCAATTTCTTTCCAGTAAGAACATCCAAGTGAGGGTTTTTCTATGTGCCTTCAGAGGAATACATCATTCTGGTGAACAGATTTATGTGGACTTCTGCTATAGGTGCAGAGGGTCTCCACCTATGCAATCCTAACTAAGAGAGAGGAACAACTGGAATCGTCCTACAGTTGAAATGCAGCTTATAATCAATCACAAGGGAGCTAATAAAGTCAGGACTTTCTAAAGATATGTTACTGCACATTCCTGCATATTCTTCTTTCTTTTTTTTTCTTTCCTTACAGCAATGGGTTAAAAGTAACACAATCATTTAGAAAGTGAAAAGGGAGTGAGAAGAGAGGTGGGGCGGCGTGTCTGACGAGGTAACGGGGCACGGTGTGGTTGGGGTGAAAGAAGGAGGGGCTAAACTGCTGGCGGGGGGGAGTTGGGGGGGGGGGGGGGGGTACTGGGAAACAAGGTTAAGAAGAAAGACTATCATTGACCCCATCCCAAACCACTTATACTGCTGTGTCTGCCAGTTGTCTCTGGAGTGACGGGATGCCCAGACAGTGCATTCCCCAGGAAGAGGGTAGATTAACATTTCTGGGATGCTACGATTTAGACGGTCATGCAGGAGGTGCTCTCAGAGGAGTTTCCTTACCAGAGGGACAAAGTACAAATTCAGATCTGATTTACTCACCATCAAACACACCAAGAAAAATACAACACTGCAAAGAAAATGATTGAAATAACAAAGTAGTGGTTTCAACTTGTATTCAATTTACTTTTACTTTCTTTACGTACTGATTGATCATTTACCAGTGTTGATTTATACCTCATAAAGCTAATGTATTTCTCCCTTCCCTACACACAGCTGCTTCGCTCTCATTTCCCAGTCTGAGCTCGCAACAGGAACTGAGGCAGTTGTGAGTGGGTAAGCAGTGTTTAGTGGTGGAGGGAAGGGAGGGGGCGATACTTGGTTAAGCTTGTCAGAGAATGAAATATGGGTGTTTAAAGGGAAAGTGTTGTGACACACAATACTGCACTGAATATGCCACGGTGACTGTGTGTGCGAGTGCGTGCATGCGTGTACGTGTATATGTGTCTAATGACACAGGACGGCCACTGTCTGCCTGTTTGCCCTCCCACTATTTCCTATGAACTTGTCTGTGCTCGCAGGACAAAAGATTCCTTCAGTGGCTGTGTCTGCTGGACAGCAGAGCCGCGGAGGCTTTGTCTGTCTCCGTTTTGTTGGAGAGCGAGAGACGGAAAGCAGAGTCCTGCTCCACATAAATGTACAATCAAACATGTAAGCATGGGATTTGCCCATGTCATTAAAATTAAGCGATAAAGCCCCAAGTCGAAGCAGAAAGCATTATCCAGTTACCAGTTTTTGGTTTAAGGCATTTTCAAAAATCTAACAATGAAGTGAATGTAAAATTGATACATTGTAGTCGTTACGATTCACATTCACTCCAACTTTCTCCCCTTTGGTCTGAATACCACACTAACTAAATGAACGTCATGTTTCCATAACCGATGAGCATGACGAGTCCCATTTTCACATGGCTACCTCCGGGTTTCCCTCAAATGCTTTTTGAACTGTCAAAACAGAAATTTCACTTTTGTTGCACCATTGTTAAATTTTTTTATTAAATGATTACCACTTTGGTGGATTCCTTTGTGTGTGCATGTGTGTGTGTGTGTGTGTGCGTGTGTGTGATTTGCTTTTCTGTCACTCCTCTATAGAATCATCGATGCCCCTCTTAATGAGGCATTATTCATCACTGTTAACATGTGTTGCTTTTTTTTTTTTTTTTTTGAGTATTGCACATATTTCCATCAGTTGGCACTTCTTAAAACATGGTTTTGGGTTAAGTATTTTGTATTTTTTCAATTAATTTATTTGGGGTGGGCATATTTTTAAAATAATCAGTTGATAAAGCGTAACTTCACTGTAACTGTGCAGTAATTCAAATAGGATGGAAAAAGTATGTCTATTAGAGAGCCTGCAGGCCTTTTGTTTATTTATTTATTTATTTATTTATTTATTTATTGGTTTACCATGTATCTCAAGTGTTCATGTAGACCATTACCATTATTGGGTTTCTTTTATTATTTCTTAAATCAAGCTTTCTTTAATTGTTGAGATGATTGTGGCATATATTAAGAAGTGACTAATATTTTAGAAAAAAAATAATGCATGCCATCTGACACCACTAGATGTCACTGTATGACAACCGAATTCAGCTACAGTGCTACCAAAAAATCCTGTTTGACTGACAGGTAAACGTCACCTGAAGAAAAACTGCCACTGTAATAAGTAATTTAAATATATACAATAGAAAATTGAAAAAGAGCAACCACAAAATAGTTTTGGAGTGTCTGAAACTAGTGAGTGACTGGATCAAAGCAGGAAAACTGTTTCTGAGACGAAGAAGCCAGGGAGAACTTTTCACTGGGCTAAAGGCACGATGGCCAGAGATTGAGAAAGAAATTCACAGATTTGCTGTGAAGCTGCAGTAGCTTCCAGTGATGAACATAGAAAAAATAAATGCATATGTTTTATTTTTTCCTCTTTGTGAAGCATTTTTTGACAGATGTGAGTTATACTATAGAGCGAGGAAGAATTAGCGATCATTGTTGGCCTTCGTAAAAGGGACAGTGACAGTTTCTCTTATAATCTAACTCTTAATCAAAACCAGCATTGCAAGGATGATCTTAAACAACTCTCTCAGGCTTTAGAGCAGACTTTCCAAGGTCAAAGACCATAGCACTATCAGCTCCTCTTTTTTCAACAAACTGTGGAGAACTTATGACTGGTCTGGACATATAAAATAAGTGTGACACATCATTACAGACCGCACAACTAAATGCAATCACGAAGGATTCTATTCATTCTTTCAGATAAAATGACCCACATTTAGGGAAAAAGCTTTTTTTTTTATTTTATTTTTCAGACTTTTGTTTGCACAACTGGTTGTACAACTAGTGAGAAAGGTCAACTTCAACCAGACTTTAGTTTTAGTTATGCAGTGATGCAAAAAATAAATAAATAAATAAATAAATAAATAAAAAATAAATAAATGAAAGAACATATAAAGGCAAAAGTGATTTTATTAAAAAGTTCAACCAAATTATTGATTGATATTATTGATCCAAAAGTGTTGTAAACATAAATTTGTTAAATACGTAAAACAGTAACTCAGCCATGTCAACACGAACTGAGTTTGCCTCTGTCTGTACGACCATGTGTGTGTTCGTTTCTGACTTCCTGCCTGCGTGTCTTGGCTTTTGTGTGCGTATGTGTGGGTGTGTGCGTGGGGATGACACAGACTGTCAGACTGTAAAGCACTGTGAGGAGGCAGGGGAGGCGTGGGTCTGCTCTCAGATGCTTCCCTCTGTGACCTCGGAATGTCATAAATCTCCTAATTCCCTCATTCCAGTGTCAAACGGAGCAGCACTCTCATGTGCTGGAAATTCCCTTGTTCCCAACTGCGAGGGAACAAATTCTACAGTAGCTCCACAACCAAAGCTTGTTCTCTGTACTGCTGTTACAATTTGACAGGACCATATGGCCATTTATTATGCGTAGCACAGGTTATTTTTTGTCATCTACCACCAACGCCTCAGATAGAAGACAGGAGCCTTTTGATCTTATCACAGCAGCACCCGAAGCAATGTGGTGTCAAATAAATAAATGAATAAATAAATCAGTAAGTAAATGAATAAATAAATAAGAATGAGTATATGAACAAGAATTCATATTTCATGGATTGATAAACCATTGGCTGTTGGTGAATGTTCAACTAGTAATAATGCTGTATTTCATGATGATGGCAGAAGCTCCTGATCAGTGAGGGAAGAACAGTTCTTTGTCAGCTGTTCATCAGCTGATCAAGAACATCATGTTACCTGTGACGCCTATGAAATACCCCTCGTGTTTCTGTTGTAAAGAAAAGGTTTTCACTCTGCAAAGCCAAACTTTGTCCGACCCATCAGTGAATTAATTGTTTTATTCCTCATGAAAACACAGAGGAGGGATGTTTTTGTGCAAATCAAACATTTAAAACCTGGCACAGAAGTTATTCTGATGTTTCTGCTGAATAACAACCCATTCACACACAATGTTGAATTTATTTTGGTTTGAAGATACTTAAAGGCCTTGTAGGAGAACACAGCTAGACTTACAGCTCTCACAACAGAAGTTCTTGGATTAAAACCATCATTAACAGTAGCCTACGCAACAGGAAGCAACACAACTTCAGTAACGAGCTTGGTTCTACCAGAAACCCGTTTTAGTGCATAGTAAAGGTTGACTGGTAGTGGACCTTTCAGGACATCAGACGGATCAGTGAGATCAGAGTGATGAGTGAAGGCTGCGTTTGGATGGCTGGCTGTTGTGTACACCCTGTGCATTGTCCATAAAACTATGTGCATGAGTGTCTAAATGCGGACAGTAAAACCGCCCATATGTGCATGAGCGGCACGCTCTCAGCCTGAACGTTTCTAGCGGGGCCACAGCACGTCGGTTTTCTTCTTTCTCAAACAACCATATTCCTTAAAAAGAAGCTAAAGCAACTCGGATGACCTGAAAACACTCTGAAGTGAGAATTATTTGAAAGAAAAATAATGTGGTGACAAAGAGTCAGGAAATGAAGAAACAAAGGAGTGAAGGACCAGTCGATTGAGGGGGACATTCCAGAGATCATGTTTCAGTAAGATTTGCGGCTTTAATATGAACTTGTTTAATTTCTGTGTAAGAAGAGTAACGCTTTGTAACATGTGGTATTAATGGGACTGCTTCAAAATCCATATATCTGTTAACAGTGATCATAATCATTCCCCCCCTTCTGCTTTATTTGGTCTGGGGTTTGATCAGAAGTAGTCTGTTTTATGGCCCCCTGAGACCCTCACAGCCAGAGATCTGACTTCCTTAAGCTTCTGCTGCATTTATTAAGCCGATTCATGTAGACTTGTGTGGAGATTTACTACTCACTTCATCCTGAAAGCTTTTTTATTGTTGTAACGTTAACCCCAAAAAGAACATACTAAGTACCAATGCAGGCATATATCACACACAGGAGCCCCGCCGTTGATTCCAGACACCGCGGTTTCAAATATGCGCACGTGAAGGACAGCATTCACGTACAGTTACACACATGCATGTGCGCTCACGCATACACATGCACGCACGCACACATGCACAAACATCCACAGAGATACTGACACATCCCAGCTGCCCTTGAGGTGAGATAGCACAGCTTCCTCAGGTCTGCAGGATTAAAACGAAGGATTAATAAATGTGTTACTTTGTAGTTGGAGGATTAGCTCTCTTTCTTCTCCCATTAACACACACACACACACACACACACACACAAACATACGCACACACACGTGCACGTGTACATGCGCTCACCCAGGAACACTAATACATACTAATTCAGAGTGAATTATACATACAGTGAAAACAAACAGTGAAATTAGGGTCAATGGAAGTGAAATACCAAGCACTTCCAGAGCGGACTGATCGCTCATTTCAGCTTTGGCCCTGGCCGACATTCCTCATACCCTTCAAAAGAATGTCCCTGACGGTACATACAATAAAACAGGACGACTAAGAGGAGTGCGTTGGAGCCCTGGATATGGGAAAGGGTGCCAGAAAAAAAGAGGGCATTTCTGAATATTCTTAACTACCCCAGTCTTGACAGCTCTCTCTGCCCGGGGCTCACCTCTGTCCAGGTAGCATCTACTGTAACATTGCTTTTTTGGGGAAATTCTCAGAGGCTACATTTATTTGACAAAGGAGTTAATGCACTGAAATTTAAAGTGCCAATGAATCGGGGTGGGGTAGGATTCGGGCAGAGCTGCATAAATGGAGCAAGCCCTTTGGGGCGGCTGACTCCTCGAAGCTGATCCCGCCGAGTTTAATCCTTGACATCACGTGAGCGAAATCCTAATGCTAGCGCTACTGTCTCCTCCTGACGGCCTGTGGATCAGAGTTTTATCAGCTGCAGGATGGATGTGGGGCAGCACATCAGTGAGTTCCTGTGTCTGCTTGCTCTGCATTTTGGTGAAATGGAAATCAGGCATGGAATGGGCAGATAAGGTCATAGGCTTAGGTTTCACTTAAACTTGAAGAAGGAAGACCCCATTCCAGGATGTAAACCACACCCAATATTTGTTCACAAGTCTCTTTCCTCAGAGAAGTCAAGGATTGCAGGTCTGCCATATAGTATAATGTCATTCCATTTAATCCAACACTTGAACGCTGTACTTTCTTATGCAGCACTCACCATATGACATTTCTTTTTTCTTTTTAACTGAGTTTGCATCTGTGCTAATGAAATAAGATATCACTGAGAGTAAAGTGCTGAAATAGCAGCAGGACCCCTCTGTCATCTTTAAGGCTAGACAGCAACCTGCTTCGTTGCAGTTAGTAATAAAACAATCAAGCTGCTTGTGTCAGTTTTTAGTTAATGAACGTTGTAAATCAACTTTGTATTATTATTATTTTTATTTATTTATTTATTTTTTGCTTTATGCTTTTTTACTGTACTTTTGGACCCTAAAATTGCCCTGCAAATTCCTTTAGCTGGAAATTTGAAGAAATACCAACGATGTCGAGGGTGGAAATGTGGACATTGCTTTAAATCGCTTGAGCAAACCAACAAAACTATGACATCAAGGTGCAAAGTGAGCAGGCAGCCTCACTTATGCTTTTTCTGTTTGGTGTTCCTTAATCTTTTTTTTCGTCTGCTCTGCTGTTGGCCTTCTGGTATCGCTTTAATGAAGAGTGTGAAGGAAGCATCTTGTATATGTTCTTTTGAAAAGCTTTTTTGGGCTGAGAAAGGGGTGTGTGTGCATTTAATGTTTTTGTGTTAAATGGTAATTACAGTAGAATGCTTCTCTGGAGATATTTTTTTAGGATGTGTTATGAATTAATTCCCTCTTTGAAAATTTCACAGTATATAAAATAGGATGTTTAGAGTTCAGTTATTTAATTTCACATAAATATTTTAATTGTTGTTTAGATTGTATTACCCCCATACCCCCTGTCGTGTTATGGCCCATCCCCTTCTACATGGGCATGGGAGCAGATTTCAGCTGATGAAGGGTGCCGACTGTCAGTCTCTCACAAGGAGAATCGCGAAAATCAGTCACTCATAGTCAAGTCCGCTTTATTGTCAATTTATGCTGCATATGAAACACAGTAAAATCAAAATACCATTTGTTTGTCCTCCCACGCTGTAAACACATATTCACTTAAAAACAAGTTTTATACAATAAAACCAGATATTTAGCACATTACAATAACAAGTAATATTCACCCAATAAGAAATAAATCACAGAAAAAAATGTGCCATATATACATTGAGCACGATATACAGTACAATGCAGGCAGCCTCTCGATCTTTTGTCCTTGTCTTCTGTAAGAAAAGTGTGAAGGTGTGTGTAAGACCTTACCGAGGTCAGGTGATCAGTCCAGCTTCAACGATTAGCACTTGCACTCATTCACACCTATGGCAATTTGAAGCTGTCAGTTATTCCCAAACATCTTTTTTTTAACTGTTGAAGCTGCAGAAAGAAAAACAGCCACACATTCATTGGCAGTGTGCACAAACTGCACAAAACACATAACAAACTACTACACCTGCGTATGGCCCATTGATTGAATCATTAAAGCGAAATAAAATGTAAACCTTAAGGAGATTAGATGAATTCTACAGTTATGTTGTCCTTGATTTCACTTTGAAGACATTACTTTATGTTTTGTCAATGCAGAAAAGCTGAAATGAATGTTCCACATTATGCGATCATTGAAAATGTACCGTTTAATGTAAGCTGCTACAATTCTGCTGATTACCTTATTAATTGCTCTGAAGAACCAGATATAAGTCTTTGAAGCGAAGACGTTCCGATACAACCTCTTTACACATAGTAGAAGTAAACTTAGCATACCTAACTGAATATTAATTTTCATTATTCCAAATATTATTCAATTACATCAATCACAGCCTTTTTTTTTAAATCGCTTCGAAAAGACCTCCATGTTCAACTCTTAGTATCTGCCGGGTCCCTCTCTTAAGAATCCTCTGGATGTGTCCCTGACTTAAGCCGAAGCCACGGCCATCCTGTGCAAGCCTGTGGGCCACAAAGGTTAATGATCACGTTAATGACTAAACATTTACAAACAGTGGCCTGTTTCACTTCCTTCACGCACAGGTGCAGTCACCCATGCTCCAGGTGCACAGATTTCATCTGCAGCAGACAGTGTAACCTAACAACTCCAGATTATAGTCAGTCTGCAACATGTCAAAACATCTGTCACTGTGAGGCAATCCAGGGTATGCATCTGTCACACACACACACACACACACACACACACACACACACACACACACACACACACACATAAAGAAAAATGCAAATTGTAAAGCAAAATGTTCACAAACGCATGTATCAAGAGGAATCCACCACGTCAGTTCAAATATCTTTCTAGATCAATATAGTGTTTTTGATTTGACAAAATACGTATTGTTTCAAAAATGATGGTCATAAATATCTCTGTGCAGCCCAAGGGACAATGACACAAACGTGGGACAGTGAGTGTGGTTATGTGGTGTTTTTAATTCGGAATTGGTTTATTCTGAACTAAGTAATTCGGAAATATTCATGAGCGTCATGTTTACATGGGAAAAACAAAGGAATAAATCCTCTCTAACGCTGTGGGCTGCAAAGCATTCTAATTGGACAGGAGGCGGCCATGACGTTGTGACGTCGCCTGGAAATAAACAAGGTGTTTTGGTGGCTTTTTTCTCTTCTTTGTTTCTCGATTCACTTTGACGCTACAGCTTTGAAAATGTCTGTGTTGTTAAATGCCTGTTAAGTAAATGGTCTTCATACAAGTTGAACCATAGGGCGCCATCTCTGAATATTGCATTATTATAGCAGAGCTTGCGTGGAACGACTGGGATAAATGTGTGCCTAATTTACATATAATTCTGCTTCCAAAGGAGAATAGACTGGCCAGTTTATTCAGATTCAAACCTAATACTGAACAAAGTTTTCAGGCATTTACATTGTCATTTGAGAGCAGAATTAGGCTTTATTCGGATTTATAGAGGAATTAAAAGTCCCATATTAACACACGGAATAACAGAGATAATTATACCTGCACTATATCCATTTCCTCTGAAAGATGAGAAAAGGAATTTAAATATCCTACTTTATGTGAATTGCACTTGGCAGACTTTGCGACAAATTGATTGGATAATAGAAACCTGGAAGCACGGTGAGAGATTTTAGCTATGTAAATAAAGTAACTGTTTTTCCTGTGTTTTTCTCATTATTGTTACAGATTAGGAAAAAACAGAATAGGATCACTGTTTCATATATGTAAAATAACAAGTATCTATGTGTTACAGCATCATTAAAAAGTAACAAATTATGATTTCTTTCACTGAGGAATAGTATCGACAGAAGAAAAAAACCTGGATTTGCTTGGTTACATCTGTTGTGTTTGGCAATGGAAAAAGTGAGGTTCATTTTACAACGATACTGTATGAGCTTTCAGGAATCACGTCATTTTTTTTTGTCTGTTGGTTCCTCTGAAAAACACAGAAAATCCTAATAATTTTTATCCACGTTTTAAAATCCAGAAATAAAGACCAGATGTAAATGTGCTACATAACATAAAACATCTCTGCTCTCTTCTGTACAGGTCAAATTAGTAGTCATATCTGTTGACCATATCATTAAATTTAAATGCATTTTCTATAATTAGTATTACTTGTTCAGATTCTTAAATCAAATTTCAAAATGCTTGCAAAGGAAAGCGCACAATGTATCGAAAATGATCCACTCTTAGTGTAAGGCACCCACTTCCTGACCTGTACTCTGAAAGTGACGGTGCTGACTCAATGCTAAGTGAAATTGCAGTGTAAAACGAGGAACCCGCTCACAGCCATTTTGCTCTGCTCCACATTTGATGTCGGGCATTGCTGAAATGTCACAAGACATGCGTTCCCTCACCGGAGCAACACTCATCTGCTTGTCAGAGGAGGCCATGCAGCTCTTTAGCTGCATCAAATAGCTCGTTCAGCGGAGTTTAGCGGGAGAGGACAACAACCGACCGTATCGGTAAAATCCATACCACAATTTCCTTGACGTCCTGTGGCAGGCAGTGTTTTATCACAGTGACAGCTCCTTTGGCTGGATGTGGCGACAGTGTTATTACAGTCTGAATGGAAAACTTGAAAGGGCTGCTTCGCATGCCTGTCAGGAATAATGGTTTATGTTATACTTTCACTGTAGAATCATCATGCATGTTCAATTTGAGCAGTGATGGATAGCATGACTTAGTTCATCGCCGCAGTCTTTCTCCTGGGCTGGAATGCATAGAACTTAGGAATTGGAGGGCCATTTATAATTCACCTTGAAGTGAACGCAAGGACACAAGAATAGTGATACACGTTGTGATATTAGCGTCCATTGTCGCATGTGTGCCTTAATGGCTGCTAGAACAGGATATTGACCCAAGCAAAGCATGCCTGCCTGGCTTTATGATTCTTATCAGAATGAATGAAGCTGTGGATCTTGCTAAGAGTGATACTTTAGCTATCCATTCTTTGTCATTCATCACTGAGGCGGTAAGTGAGATTCCCATATCCATTAACTGAAGATAGATTGACAGTTCCCTTGTGGCCATTTAAGTAAGCAGGAACGTCTACAGGAGTTCAACTCTCCTCAAATAGCCTTGAACCTACCTTGAAATCTCAGATCATTCAAGTTAGCTGAGCTGCTGCACCTTGTCAACAAATAGTTGCATCCTTTGAAAAATAGATGAAAAACAAATTAACATCTAAACACTTTGAGACACACATTTCACTCTCAGGGTTTTCAGTTTCATCAAAAAACAAAATGGAAAAGTCTAAATGTTAAACTATAATATTTGCCATGAAATATTAAAGTGTATCTTCCTAAAGGCATTTTCTGTGCGTCATGCTTTATGCGTCTCTTTTGTTTCTGATCACCAGAGCAAGGCTCGATTTGTAGCCGACTCCCCAACAAAGAGGTGAAGTGCTGATCACTAAATTGCATGATAGACTTTTCTCAGCCAAGAACGGGCTGCCACATTCAAGGATGTTTGCCGACCGTCTCAATTAATGCCTTTGAAATGCCATCTCTCATTAAGCCGTGAGCAGGGGCAACCCAGAAGCCAAAAGAAAGTATTGAGCTTGGTCTCAAAGGAAAGGATTGCTGCAATACCAGATACAGAATCTGCTATTGATTCAATTATTTCCATGAATAAATAGGTTTTTCTGGGTTATGGAACAGGGCCAGTTTCGAATATGTAATGACTTCAGTCAATGGTCTTTACAATTGCAGTTTGATGTCCTCCAAGCGCGATGGGAATGTCCTTCAGAATTTCATCTGAAGAGATTTCGGAGATTCAAAATAAACCGGTTGTATTAATTTGGTTGCCAGTTCTTCAACAGAGTCAATCACTTGTCAATAAAAAGCAAAGCTGTGAAATTAAGACAAACAATAGCTCAACATGAACTACACTGCAAGAAGTCCAAGATTTCCTAAACGCGTATGGCCCAATTGAAAATATGGAACGCATTTAAATATTCATAGTAACAGCCCTCTTTTGTCCTGGAATACATCAAAAGAGTTTGCAGTGTCGAGCATTGTAGCATCACATAAAAGTGATGTTTCACGTTCCTGGTTGTCTATCAGTCATTTGAAAAACAATGGTAGAATTATGGGTTCATTTCATGTCACGCTGAAAAACTCACTCTTTGTTCTTAAAGAGTATTGGGTTCCCGCAGTGAGACCAACAGCCCACTGATGTGACATATATTTACTGTGGGGGAGGAGGCCCTCGGAGTATAATCCGTTTAGTGTGAGAGTACCGATGACAAAAGGAGGAAGAGCAGCCAGCCATTGTGCTCTGACACATCCATAGTGATGTGTATGTTCATCTTTGATGTTCGCATCTTTGACAAAGCAAAGTCATGGATTTGGCTCACACTGAGATATTTAGATGGTTTGAAAAACCATTCTTCTCTTTCAGTTGTTTTGTTTTGTTTTTTTTTCCCTGTGCTTTTTCGTATGGTAGCGTATGGTACTGTGCGTTTTGATCACCTCTGTGTTTGCCTAGTGTGAGGTGGATTTGATGGCACAGGGTTTGATAGATCACGAAGTTAATCGATGAAAAATAGACGGAGAGAGAAAGCGCTCTTAAAGAGGTGAGATCTCGCCACTGCTCCCCTTTGATTACCCACCTCACCCTTGCAACTCCCTTGTCTTTGTGAAAAACGTGGCCTTTGCTCCCACCGGTTTTGTTTGTCTATGGTTTTGACAGCCATTTTCTCAGACGCCTCCTGCCTCTGATTCTCCGTTGCATGGTGAGCGAGCAACGGGAAGCTTCACTCCAATTTGCCATCGTTTGTCATCACTTGCCCCTGTGACACAGAAACACACACACACACACACACCACACACACAACACACACACACACACACACACACACACCTGTTGTCCTTCTCTGGGGCAAGCAACATCTGCAGCCCAGAAACTGAAGCTTTGTTCTCCCCCATGCTCCTCTTGGTTATTCAGTGTCAGTTATGATTTACACATAAGGGACTTTTTTATTTCACCAAATCTTTTTGTTTAAGAGGCTGCTGTGGTGCTAATAAATAACAAGAACTTCTGCCTTAGGCTGCATTATTCACATCTAGCGTCAATCTGATAGATTGACAAGTTTGGGCTTTTTAAACTACTCCTCATGTGGCCTTGTCAGACGTCGCCGGTTAATTAAACCTACATTTTTCATCAGTTTTGAGAGGTTTAAGGCTATTTATCTGTAATCATGCTCAAAATGCCATAATTTGTTATGTTATCCTTATATAAGTTTGTAGTTTTATCTTTGTACGGCACAGTTTATCTAACTCTTGAAGACACGTTATTATGGCCTTTTTCAGATCAGAGACTCTGATGCTTGGAATACTCAGTATGGAGATGTATTTACTGTGGATTTGGAGTAGAAGTTGATCAAACAGAAATATAACCACTAAAAATACCAATGTGTACATGAAATGAATCTTCTTCTAGGACTTTGAGTGAGCAAACATTTTAATACATATGAAATACTTCTTAAAGCGTCCTGTAGTTTTGGTCTAGAATAAATACGGTGCTTTTATATCCCACAGCCACTAATGAGACACTTGTCTGATTTCATCAACTCCTCTGTCCCTGTATCCAATTGTGCATTTTAAGCTTGTAGGGATCTTAAATTTGACGGCAGTAATTAAGGAGAAAGCAAAGGTCTCATTAAGCAAATTACCTTGTTGCATAGAAGTCGAGGTTAAAAGCTTTTCCTGGCTAAGCTGTCGCTTCTCTTCATCATCAGGGATCATCTAACCACTGAGAGATGTTTCAGCACCTGATTTCATTACACATTTATTCCTATGTTTCATTTACAAGCATCTGCTGTTGGTTCAAACACCGTACTTCTGCATTAGTTTCAAACATTTTGATGATCTGGAAATCTCATGAACGCCAATCAAAAGTACATGTTGTATCTGCTTTACCCCCCTATGTCAGTTAAATATGTCATATTTCTAAATTTCCATTCTCCTAAGATAACCAACGAGAAGAATCCCTAACCAGTCATAAATCTATCCCTGACACCCCATGGTGCGTATATTCATTTTGCTGATGGATGATGGTAGAGAGGACTCAGGAGGGAAGTTGGAAGTGGACTCCATCTATTATTTTGGGCTCTGTATCCTGGCTAGTCGCTGGCATGGTCAGTTGGTGCTCCTGCTCGTTGGACAGGCTGAGCCAGAACCCTGCAACGGTCAGTGAGCGTGTTGACACGACGGCTTGAAGCCATCTGGGCACTGGGATTGACAAAATGATGGCAAATAACTCTCTGTACAGTTTGAGATGGACAGGAAAATGTCCCCAGTCCCTGCTGTGGTGGCGGCACCAAACCCCAGTGCTAAGGATGAATTGTTCCCAGTTCAATGCACCATCACCCTTGCTTTCTGACTTGTACATCAGAAATGGGAAAACAGAAACTGGTTTTCATTATGATTCTCGTGGCTACTTTCACAAATACAAAGCAACCTGGCTATTGGCCATTAACTCATTATGGTGCATTTCAGCTTTCATTCCTTCCATCCAGGTCCATATTACCACCTGCCAAGTGCCAAATGCTGTCAAATTTTGCTTTTGGCGGATTAATCTGTGAGACTCCAGGAAGGAGCTTCTTTTCCTTTAAGTTTTTTTCGATAAAATGTCTCAAATAATCATCTAACTTTCACTGGTAAATGTAAAAAAAAAATTTAATTAAACTGCTTTTTTGTGTACGTGTAGCTCTACAAAGATGGATAGTTACATTTAAGTCTTATAACATATGCCATGAAACAAACTATCATAATGGGTAAACGAACCTGTCAATTCCAATGTGCCAACTGTGGCGTTTCACCATAATTTTACAGCAAAGTAATGATTTAGAAATGTTTTTGTATCGGTGACTTTCCCTCTCGATATTATGATCATTGGAAATTGGGTTTAACACATCTTTCTTGCTACTTTTTTTACGTCATCCTAATCTTTTTAATGTTATATCCAGTCTCTTGCATAACTAAGTGCGGCAGAATCTTTTGTGTGTATACAGGTTTTAGTCAGGGACTATTGCTTTGCCTCTACTTGGGACACAGGAGAAGTTGGGAATGTGGCCTATCAGGGCTGAAGATCAGGCAGTTCACTGCTTCTACTACAGCTAAAAAAGATCCCTCTCTTTACTCAACAGAGTCCCATTTACCGGGGACTGATTACATCTCTGAACATACCAGTTACAATTAGATGTGTGTTACTGATTAGGTGGCAACAAGTGGTTAAAGTAACTGATACTTTATGCTACATGCACCACTTACACATTTGTTTAACATTCTGTGGGCTGTGTTCATTGCTTATGAAATGCTCACCTAAATGCCCTTGAACACCTCTCACTTTGCTGTAAACCCACAAACAATCTGCTGACTGTGAAAAGTGGGACTGCGGAAGATTTTTCTTGTCTTGAAGAATCACTGAAAGAATAATCCAGAAAAAAAAAAACATATCTTAAAGGCAATTACTTCATTCTTTCAGGAAAAATGTCACTGAGTAAACAAATAAGATATGGTTTCCCAACAAAGTATACATGATTGTTATTGTTATGTCGTCTAGATTTTCATGTCAACATTTTCACATTGTTTTATGGAGCGAAGTGCAAATTCTGTGCAAATACAATGATAATTCTTAAAATTGCCATCCATATGCCTAAAGAAAACACCATCAGGAGCACCGCACTCATGGTGGAAGCCTCTCAGGTATTCACAGTGTGCAGCCTGGTGTGTACCATCTGCACACCAATTAAATGTCTTCCTGCTTATTTAGCATTTTCCAGCTTGCTATTCAATGGGATTTCAATTGATAACAATTATTACTTTGTTATGAGTACACAAAGACAGAACAGGTTAAAAACTCAGCATGCTTGCAAGAAACCCCATCACAGTGTTTAAACTATGCAAAATATTTTCAAACAATATGTCGCCATTAAAGCGCCACCACTATTTTGATTTGCAATGCTTTTCTCTGTAATGTTTGGAAAAAGAGAAAGGCTATAGTGTTACATTATCAGATTTCAGGTTATATTTTGAGCAACAGCACATTATAAAGGTATAACATAATTAAATTTGAATTTTAGTCCAACGTTGCATGACAGTGACAATGTGTTGCCTGAACATTTTGAACATGTAAAAAAAATAAAATCTAAATGTTTTTTCACAGTGTCATGTCACTGTCTTTACAGAGTCTCCCAAACCATCCCACACCTTTTTCAATTTAGTTTCCATGAGTTATATAGCATGAGAAAAGAGGAATTAGCCTTCAGCACTTTAGTCTGGCCTTCGTTCAGGTTGTGCTCTGGTTTTGTGGAAGTTTCAGCATTTCTTTTGTTTGCTTCACTTTTGCTTAACATCCGATGACAAAATAATTACTAGATAGAGACCTTGTGCTCACACACTCAAGGTTCTTGGTTGTCTTGAAAAAGTGTCATGTGACTTTTACTCAGTATAAAACTGCTCCAAGGGGAAAAAAAGTTTCTAGTGAAAGTCGTGCAGATCTCAAATGACTGTTGTGTAATCTGCATGCAAACTAGAGGTGATATTCTGGCACAGGATACTAATGAGACGTTATCTAAAGTCAACCTTCTTAATTTAACTCCGCTGGTTGACACTATCATATATATTCGCTTCCGCACTAAACTGCTTGAATTTTTCTTGGACCCTTTATGCATAAACGCAGATCCAGGAAATGCAGTCTCATAGAATTTACCTAGTGTTTCAGCCTTCGCACACATATGTCTCCTGGGTCTTGATTAAATTTATTGCCTAAGCCATCCACCTGTCGGCTACCAGATGACTGTGAATATGAATGAGACACTAACATTAAATGTTGTGAAGCTCTGTCCTTGCATTTCCTTTCTAGTCGACTGATTATCCAGCTTGGCTCCCTCATCAGCATCTTTTACTTTGCTGTTTCTCTATCAGCTCCCATTTACTTTGACAAAGACTTTACAGCAGTTTAAGACACAGCTACAAGCATGCCAACAAACCAAGCAACAGAAATGTTGTGTCTTTTTTTTTCTTTTTATCATTTTAATGATTAAATAGATGTGGATTCTTTAGATCCGATTAAAGTCTTCCTTTATTCTGATCTTTAAGGCGCAGTCAACCAGACATGGTCAAACTTATCAGAAGATGAGATGGCCGAACAGCTTTAATAAACTGTGAAAACAGGAGGTAATTGAAAAACTTAAAACTTAGTATATAAGGCATCGTGACAGAAGGGTACTTTAAGCAGCACCCTCAAACTCATCAGTCCAGGCAGCCTGTAACAGAAGGGACAACAGAAGCAAAATATCCCATGTTTTAGAGTCCAGCTATATTTTGGATGAAGCACTTGCTTTTAAGCACTTTGAAGTTCTGATTTGTCTCTTTATATGTGTGACGAGGGAAATGCACGAGGCTTGGTTTTTTTAGCAAAGCCAGTTTATGATTTATGTTGGTGAGGCAGCAGCACTATTATTTATTTATTTTTTAAGTCAAGCTGTGGAATAGCTTTAACTCATCTCAGTCTTACGAAGCCCCCAAAGCCCCTAATGTTTCTCTACAAATTGAAAGTACAGCTTTATTGATATTTATTGGTAGACGATATTCTGAGAAAGATCTTGACATAACATATTCTTTTACATATCAGTCATCTTGTGTTGTTTTACTCCCAACATTATGTTTTTGTGTGTGAAAAACGGTTCCTAACGGCTCCATTACAGTAGATGTTTTAGATGGATTTACTTGATCGATAATGATTCACATGAAAACCCCATGTATTGATTAACACTCAGTCGGTGGAGACTGCCTCTACCTGTCTGACTTTTTTTTCCCCTTTTCTTTCCTGTTCTTAAATAAAGTTTGACTTTCAAAATAATGCTTGTACATACACATGCATGCAATATATGTGTGGCGCCCGACCAGTCTTTCCTCGCCACGGGGTCTCTATCAGTATTGACATGCTGCGGTCCTGGACAGACTACTGACAGACAAACTCAGGGAGTAGAGGAGATGCTTGGCTCTGCCAAGCTCCATGGCTGGATAGCCCTCCAGGGTCCTGTGGTGTGAGAAAGTCCTGTGTGGGATCCCTGAAACCAATCCAATATCGACTATACTCTGAATCCACCACTTGGCAGTTTGTCTTCTCTAAATAACAAAAGTTACAAAGTAAGGTTTCACTTGTGGTGGAAATTTATCAAAATCAATAAATACATTTGCACTGACTGTGATTTATTAAGTGCGGCTTGTGTAGCTAATGAAAGAGTAGTAATAGATACAAAGTAGATTTTCCTATTCATGGCAAAGACTGGACCGTTTTTTTATTCTTTAAAACAGTAGACTGAGATTACAGCAATTTTAAGGATATTTTAACATATTTAAAAGCAAAATGCACAACAGTTTCATCACAATGTGGTGTTCTCCAAGTTACTAAAAAATCAAACTATGGCAGGTAGTCATTTTAAATAGTAGTAGTTACTAGTTACAGCAAAAAAGTAACTACTTGGAAAAGCAACTGAAGTGAATTAGTGTAGTCTTGTTGCAGTGAAACATTAGTTGACGTTTTAATTATTCCACCATAGACACAGTCTGATAGTTTCAGGTATAAAATCTCCATTACACATGCTTACGTAAGAAAAACGCCTTCAAAAACACATGTGTTTGAAAGAAAAAGATTTTTTTAATGAATGAAAACAGTAAACAGCTGAAATGAAACCTCCCAACATGTAGACAGCAACATGTCTCGTGAATGTAAGTTAGTATCCCTTTTGGGGCTGTGGATATATATCTCCAGCACTTTGGATCCAGCCTGCTCATTAAAATGTGCAGTTTTTCAATATCCTGATAGTAATCGATTACTCAGAATACAGTCAAAAGTATTCATATTACAATTAGCAGTTACTTTGTAATGTGTTTCTGCCAACAACACCTACCGCACAGAGTGGTTTCACTGTTAACCACTTAAGTGATGGTTTCATATGATTAATAGCTGAATTTAAGATTTTCACATCCATCATAGGTTTTATCCGTCCTAAATCACAATACAGACACAACATATTGTTTCTAATTCTTTAGGCATGTGGGAGTCCATAATCCTTCATGACTGCGTGGACAGCTGATAAATGAAGGGCTGTAATGCATACATACCTGTTGTTGTTTTTTTGTGTGTGTTTCACCAAATCTGTTATTTTTCATCCAAGTGAACACTACCTAGAGACAATCCCCAAAGTGCATTTCTGCATTTTTCTGTGAGACTTCTTACTAGACCAGTGGTTAAAGTAAAACAACAGGACCATATCTGGTGTGAGTCATGTCCAGGTGGGATAAATAGATAATCGCTAAAACCACGTAGGAGTTTGCAGTGCATAGTCATGAGGTCAAGAAATGAGTGAGCCAAATACTTTCAACCTAATCTTCCTATTGGATTGTATCTGAGTGGATATTAACGCCATGGATGCGGCCTATGGCTCATTGCCACACATGCTGTTACTGTTAAGGAAACTACAGGAGAGGATACCTCCAGTTCCAAGAGGCCCATGGGGATCAGGTCTTAGCCTGCCCACAACGGAGGGAACACCATAAACCTAAAGGATAACAAATGAGAAAACAAAGGCAAAGATTTATGAAGTGCTGACACACTCCCCACCATGCGCTTTCTCCACAGAAAAAAAAGAAAAGAAAAGAAAAACACCATGCTGTATGGAGTAATGAAAAATAGACAGATGCTGTGGAAGGTGGAAGATAATCGAGGGCGAAGGATAGACTGCACAAAGAAAAAAAAAACTCTTGCAGGCTTGCTTTAAAAAAGAAAAAAAGAGGACTCGGGTGGGCGAGAGGAAACCGCTTTCCCTCAAAGTCTCGAGCAGCATCTCAGCTCATCAAAATTCAGCTATTACTAATGTCAGAGTGGTTTCGTGGGTCATTATGATCCAGACATGTTGTCAGTACTCCTCTGAGTCGATGTTCTGAAAGCTCCCAGAATTTACCTTGAAATGTATTTCTTAGCGAAATGGTAACAGATACCTAACAGATAATAAGAATGTCCCTCCTAAACTTCCCAGAATTGATTGACTATTATCTGTCCATGGTTCGGCTTATGATTTTTCCACAATGACTGGCAAAATCATGTCTGCCAACAGTTTTTCTTTTTGTTCAGGAGACATTGTGCTTTTATTCTGATGCAAAATAGGATAGCAGGTGTTCTTTCATCTCAAAGAAAATTCAGCAAGATACGAAGACAGTTTAGGCCGAACTTCCCAGGGCTTTTCATCATCTCCTAATTGGCCCATCTGCAGTCAAGGCAGACTGGACTCGCTTCAGCAACTTGTCTCATTGGCTTGTTTTACTCATGATGCCCTTTGCGGTCTTGAAACAACCTCTGTGTTTGGCACATGACATTTTTCCACATCCCCACTCCCAAATAGGTTGGGATGATATTCAAAATGGAAATAGAGACAGAATACAGTAATTTTCAAATTGTATAAACTCATAATGCAACATAAACATAGCAGACTTAAAGAGGGAAGCATTCAAGAAAGTTATTTGCTCATTACGATTTTTAAAACTTGTGGAACATTTACAAAAACACCTCCTCTTCCACATGTGTTTTCACTGTCTGGAGTATCCAGCCGCTTAAAAATGTGTGGTTATGTGTGCATGTGTGTTGTGTAGATAAAATAGAGTTCAGTTTAAATATGACTAAATGAAATGGACAACTTTCATTCGTGAGATACAAAGACTGAAATTTCATTTCAGCATTTCAAAGAAAAACAATATTAAAAAGAGCGTATTGAAATATGAATTACTTTTATTTCAAGACACAATACATGATACTTCAGCACCACAGCAGCAACAGTATGAATTTTATTATTAGCATTTATTATTAGCATTTTTTTAAATGTTGAAAAATTAATTATACCTTCTTCATTTGCCTTTGAAATAAAATGCAATTCATTCCTTTGATTAGAGGGATGACCTCTGCATATACAGAAACGTGTTCCTTCCTTGTAATTAATAGCTTTTATAGAAATTAGGAGAAAAATTCAGAATGTAGTGTGTTACATCCCCTGCTCTTCTAAAGTATAATGCCTCTTCTCATGTCAGAGTGGCATCCGTTTGACATTTCAGGCACGCGCGCATTCGTTTGTAGTTTGAAATATGTTCTCTGTTAATTAGCAGCATTAATGTTAGCGCCTACATCTCTGATCATCCATCTTGTCAGTGTGAGTTGCAGAGACACTTTTTCCTTCTCAGAGATTCCTTTCAGATGTAGTGCTTTGATTTGTTCAGTTTTATCAAGCACTTGAGAGACTGACCTTGGAGGAAAAGCAAACTCCCTGAAGGATGCAGTCTGGTCTGAAACCCTTGCCTCGTCCCAGTGTGCTCCTCATTAGGCTCCTGTATGTGGCTGCATCGACAGTCAGTGGCAGTCAGACTGTCTTTGGAGCCCCAGCTTTTTTCTTCTTCTTCTTCGTCTTCTCTTTTTTTTCTGTATTGAGTACTTTGGGTGTTGGTGAGTCTCCTAGTTTATCTTTATCAATATCAAAGGTGGTTCCGTGCTCTGATCAATTTTCGCAGGAGCTCTTGATGCTTCTGGGCAAAAGGAATCAATAAAGACACAAACAGCCATTTCGCTTCCCTTGATTCTCTTTGTCTCACTCATTTCCTTGTGGCACAGTGAAGCTGAGGCTGATCTCCATTCAGCCTGCCCTTTTAATTGCCTCATTTGAGAAAATGGAGCAATCACCGCCTTTTTTCCCTGCTACTCCACCATTGATGCCTCAGACAGGGGTCTGTGGAGCAAAGCAAGACTGAGATCTCTATAGTCATTCTGTCTGCTTCCATTTACTTGTGTCCACTGTGTATCGGATTGACTGAGTAATTTGAAATCCTATTCCTCGGTGCATGATCTGAAAAATACACATTTACAGGGCTAATTAGTCATTACATTAATTAAAACCAGTCACAATTCAGGAACATAGTTTTTGTATAAACTCTCAGAGCAAGGAGATAAATGTTAAGCGCCCTTTTCAAGTTCTCGGCTCTTGCATAATAAGGAACGCTATTCAGCTGGGATGGTGCAGTGAGGCAGGTTAACCCCAGCAGTTTTGAAAGCTTGATAGATTATGTGTTTAGGCTCCATGCAGATCTCTACATGTTCTATCTGTGGTAAGATCCTTTAAAACCTGACCCCAGCATGAATTCAGCATTGTCCACAGGCCAAGGAAGGGGATGCCGGGATAAAGATCTGAGGGGCCAGGGGGATGCACAAAGTGCCAGCATGAGGAGAATTTGATACTGAATCTAGGGCTGCTGCACAGTAGAGGAAATATAGGGGGCTTAGGGACCTGACAGAGACATAATTCAATATAACCTCAGGAAAAGATGGAAGGTGAAAAAAATCACACGCACACACACACACACACACACACACACACACACACACACACACACGCTCACAAAGAACAGCAACACACTCCTGTTAGGGGCCAGAAGCATTGAACAAGACTTATGAGTATTCACAATTGGTTATCAAGGGTCAAGCTGTACACTACAGGATCCAAATTGTTGCAGTCAATGAAAAACTGTCCAGTAGAGCTAAACCTCTCTTCCTGCAGTGACAATAAGCCTCATGTCAGAGAACATGACTGATGGTTTTCACAGGCGCCTCTAAGGTTACCTCAGCGATGAAGGGCGTGATGAGTGAGCAGACTCACCACTATCAGAGCTTTTGCTCCAGCAGAGTAACGCTAATACAGTGCTGCCCAGTCCCTCTGCAGACCAGATGGATCTGCAATACAGGAAAAATCTGGTGCATTATGGATGAAGAAGAACAAATCTGCTTGTCTGGCAGGATCCAGCACCAGTCTGTGTTGATGATAGGGAAATGTCCAAGAGATTAAAAAAAAAAAAAAAATGCCGTTTTTATGGGGAAAGGTGCCAGTTGATGCAAATGTATAGGGTTCACACAGTTCTTCATGAATATATTAGGCACAAACCAACACAACTTCCCCAACATTTAAGCTTTCAAAGTTAGAACTGTTTAAGAAGCTTTAATGGCAGGAATTGATGCTAACATGTAAGAAGTCACAATACAAGTTAGTTTACTAGAAAGTACCATTGTGCTGTTACTGGGGCGGTCAACTACTAAATCACTGTGTTAAATAAATTGTCAGTGTGCCATGTTATACAAGATGTTATTATTTGATAAGGCATTTAGATGTATTGTAAATGTAACCGTGTGCTGAAACCGTGTGGCTGAGTATGAGTTTTTTTCATTTTTACTGTGTAGCTGAAATTATTATCGATATTAATTTGGATGCCCTCTAGGACACAGATTTTTTTTTTCTTCTCCACCAGTGTTGTGACAGCTCAACAAAGACTTCTGCTCCCTTGCCGATTCCCCTGATGTGAGGGGTGAGAGGGGAGGATGGGGCACCAGTCAATCTCTTCCTCAATGGTACATTAGGCCCTTTCAGCTTTTAGTGGCACTTAAAAGTACAGCCATGACCTTTCAGCTGCGCTCTAATTACATTCATGTCTTGGGGTAGCCAGCAATCACAAAACAACCCGTCGTCTTTTATGAACTCACCACTGGGATATTGTCCCAGCAGCCTGTCACCTGGGATCTTGGCTGCCCCCTGCGATCCCCTCCTCTCGATCCCCCAGTCTGTGAACGGAGCGGGCCCAGTTTAGCAATGCCACGGTTCTTTCTGTTAAGGCATCTGGCTCCTTTCACACGTCAGCTATATTGGCCCAAAACAGGGCCCCCTTACCTCACTGGGTTTTTGGAGGTTAGTGGGTGTCGGGAAGGCAAGTAGAGTAGGTGGGGTGGTGGTCACTAGCCAAGCCAGTGTCAGGCCCCATCAGCTCAGCGTGGGCTTCTAAAAAGGCAGCCGACATCTTTCATGCACAACAGGCTTTGGAGGATCCAGGCTGGGATTTCTGCCCAGCCAAAGGCTTCCTGCTCCTGAAATGCTTCATTGCACTCACTTTCTTTTCTAATCTAAAGGGGTCTATGTGGCGATGTTATTGGGGAGAGAACAACTCCAGAGGAGTGGGTGCTCTGAGGCTGAATTGATTGACATGCAGGCTTTTTGATGATGAGCTGCAATGTAATTTTGTAGCTGTAGCCTTAAAACTGTTCTGATATGGTCAGCATAAAATTACCCCGGTGCTTTATCAGTTATTAGCTTTCCATGCATGACTGACGCAGCTTTGCCTCATTATCACTCCAAACACTCAGAAGATCACACCAAGACGTTCACAGTTAATGTCCACAACACTCGTTTCTAAATAGTGACAACTAAATAAGTGACTGTCTTTACTGCAAATGATTTCCAGCTGTTTTGCTTCACTCCGTTCCATTGTAATGCTAGTGGCAGTGTGCTTCATCTCAAAATGTTATGTTGTTTTTTTTTTTTCTTTTTTTTTTCCTGTCAAGGTACTCTGATCCGTGAAACTGGCAGGGATAGTACCACACTGTGGAGTCACAGGGAGCCAATACAGATGAACTCTTCTATAAAAAGGTCAGAAGAAGAAAATTGAGTGGAAGGTTTTTTTACAGTTTCATCAAATAAGTAAAATTGGATTCCAGCAGTCTCATGAATGTAATAGATACCCCACAAGGTGTCGTCAAAGCTTGGGGAAAAGAAGAGGAGAGATGAGAAATGACGAGACACGGAGAGAGAGGGAGAGAGAGAGGCATAAAAAATTAGGCCTACGGTGAGACATTGATTGGTAAAATGGTGTTGAAAAGAAAGAGATAAATATCATGTTAAATAAGAGGTGAAAGTAAATATTAGTGAAAAGGGTAAGACAAGCACAGCCGAATCACATTTAGATGTCTTTCATTCCTGCTACATCTCTCGAATTACAATTGATTTTGTCAACCTTTTCTTTTTCAATTAAATGTGAACCGCCACAGTAATATCTCAGAACCACTATCCCCCGAAATACTAAGCAACTGCTCATCACAATACACATAGAAGAACCTCTATTTCGTGCTCTAATTTTATTGTTGTCTTAGCTATCTTTTCAACCATATACACTGTCTTAAGCATGTCTCCGATCCCTTGAGGGATCCAGACAATGGAAATTTAATACCTAGTAGCCACAGGATCTCGTGTTCTCTTTTATGTCACATCCCCATGCTTTTCTTTGGTCAGTGAGTGTATCACATTTTGGCTTGTGATATGTGATTCTGGTTGCGGGCTGCAACTAAAAAAAAAAAAAAATCTTAATGGGATCTCAAACAGAGACCCTCGGGTTGTTGAATGAGGTGGAATTTGAGAAGATATCCCGACTGTAAAGAGGTTGTATTAAATGAAATCAGCAGAATGTATGAATTTGCAGTATCAATTGTCAGGATGCATTTTGTGATTACTGAGAGTCAGACAATCCTCTAAGTTTCCATGTTTATTTGCATAATTAACTGATGGAAAAAGTAAATAAACTCTTCACTTGGATAAATATATTAAAAAAAAAAATTATATGCACAGTACATTACACATCAGAACAGTTATTTATCTGCCAAGGAATTGCATCTTTTGAGTGTGTCTATGTATAGTTTGAGTGTGCGTGATTTCCCGTGTTTGAAGCAGCCTTAGTTAATGGGAAGAAAAGTCTGTTAATTAAGGCTCTTTTATGAAAACGCTATGAATATTAATAGAGAAGCGCAGCCATTTAAATCCATGTTACCCTGAGTTTCCTTGCCGACACCCCCATCGTAAATTGCACCCGTTCATTATGTTATTTTCCATATCATTCGTTACACTTGGGGAATCTCAACACATTGTTGCAGTGTTACGGGTAAGAATGAAAATAGATTGTCACTTAATTAATCAGAGAACACTTAATTACTTGACTTTACAGACTTCCAATGAAACCGGTAAATGCGAGGGAAGCTTCAAAATCAACCAAATTTGCTGCTGCTACAGTGGAAAAAAAATTATACCATAATCCCACTTATTATTAATACATGACCAAATACGAAGATTTTTCTGGCAGTATGCATAAATCAAAACCTCATTTACCTAGAAAAAAACAAACAAAACAAAGACAGGAAAAATAAGAAACACAAAGAAAAATAACAATTAGACAATTGCAGATCTACAACCCCTGTGTTTGAAAAGAATGCCGTTATTCACATCAGTGATTATGAAATATTATTATGAAATATGTTACAGATACAGTAGTGGAGAGGTTTAACCCTCTCGCCTCATGGCATAACCCTTGATTCCAGGTGTCCTCTATGTGTGCATGACTTTTTCTCCCACAGTCCAAAAACACATTTCATGTTGATTGTTGAATTAATTGAACATAGATGTGAATGTGTGTGTGAGGCATTCTGTCTCCCCAGTGCAGCATGTCGTTTTTCGCTGTTGACCTGATATGCAGCTAATCTTTCTGATACTGCAGAAAGTGCATTGCAAAATCCAAACCGGTATTTTTCATGCGACTGATATCTTGCACATCCACTCAGTCTTGAATGCCTGCTCTCCTGGCACTGTGTCACATTCTTGGGTTCATCCTCAGTTGGAGAAGGGAAGATGAAACATCTGAAGCACAGGAGTTTTGTGTATAGGACACGCTATCAGACTGAGATATGAAAGCTATTCACAATCTTGCCAAGTGCCAGGACATCAATACTGTTTACCAGAGGCAAATCACATCTGGAATATGGTTGAAAGTGCTTTTCTGCATCACTTGATAACCTGAATGGTGCGTATAATGGCAAAACCAAGAGTGACAGTGATGATACTGCAAGCAGTCACTTTCTTTCTTTCTTTAGAAGCAGCATAACTTTGACTTCCTAATAGACTCAGTGATATTTTAACAATTTGAATATTCCTGAGGTTAAAGGTGCATTAAGGAGTTTGCACGTTTTATGTGAAACAGCGCCCCCTGCAGGCCTTGGGCGTAACTGCAGCTTAATGAAACGCTCGTGTCTGTGGCTTGCGTCCACGGAAGAGGGGAACTCCTTCCTTGCTCTTTTAGTAGCGTTCGAGTAAAATGTAAGTTTCTTTTGCCTGGTGGGGTCTGTGCTGGAGTTGTGGCAGTGCTAGAAGCCAGTCTGTTCTGACTTTCTGGAAGCTCCATCCTCAATACTGCTCAGTTGCTGCTCGCTAAGCATCTGGCGGAGTAATGGCGGACAAAGTGAAACTTAAGGATATCAGGCCAGCGGGAGCGTGCATTACGTCACATCATCTCAAATTCTCCCCCCAAAAAATTCTGGTGCCGGACCGGCACTGCCACCTTCAAGTGACAATTTAACGCTGTTAGCGGTACTTGCAATGAATATATCAGGGCACATTGTACACATCATTGAACATTTGTAACATATTTATGGTGGAAAATAAGTAACTTTAAAGTTGAAAAACTCCTTAATGTACCTTTAAATAATAATGACACATTTTGTTTCATAAAGAAGATGGATAAATGAACAACTTTGGAAAAAACACACTGAAAGTAACATGCAATTACGAAAAACATCAACTATCAAAAACAAAGAGCTCAGATTCTGATTCATTTTCACTAAATTGTGCACTCCAGTGTTGTTTTTGTGCAGGAAGAAAGACAGCGTTTCATCATCACACATCACCATTAGCTGCTAAAGGGACTTGGGGAACCCTCCTGCCATGTATCATTAATGAGTTAACGCACAGTGCGTCACTGGCGCAGCTGTACACCAGCAGCCCAGACAGAGTGTGGGGGTGGAGGGTGTGAGAGGGAAAGGGAGTTACAACACCTGCCTCGTAACTCGCCTGAGCTCAGTTTTGGCTCTGTTCCACGTCGGGGTCAGCTTGTCTGCTAATCTGCTAATATGGTGGATATAATTGCGATTGAATGGTCGGCAGCATCGCGTGTCCAGGGGAAGCAGTTGTTCTTCCCCATTGCCAATGTTGTGATATCCAATCAGAGGTAATCAGCGCCACCCAACCGATCAGACTAATGGATTCGGATGGGTTTTAATTCACACACCTGGCTGTTGAGAGTATGTGGGTGTGGGCCTGCTTTTGTGTGTGTTTCACTGCCTAGCAACTATGTGCATATAACTAAACATTTGTGCACCTGTAGGTGTCGGCTGGTCTATATAGAGCAACGCCTTTACAGAGCTCTGTATGTATTTGATGTGTGATTTGGTTTAATTTGCATTTTAATGCACAGAGATTATGCATATATGTGGGATAACAGTGTGCATTGTGTATTACAGTCCGACCCTTTGTTTAAATTTTGTTTGTGTGCATGGACGGAGGAGGTGCGCAATCCTACATATATAATGTTTTTTTGTTTTTTTTTCTGAACGCTATCTCAGCTGTTTCAAAATTAATTTCTTCTTTTGTACTTTGCCATTTACAGGACTTAGAACCAGTATGCGGTACGACATTTCTCGGTATGAATGGTTGTAATGTATCTTTGTGCCGTGTGTTCCGTGTGTACCTACTTGTGATGGTGTGTTTTTTTTCTTCGTGTCTGCTTGCTTGTGCGTACATGTCCATGTCCTTCTGTGTGTCTGAGCCAGCACCATGAATCAGTGGAGTTGGCTTCAGCAGAGACGAGCAAAGCAGGATTAAGAGCATTCTCATTCTGGCTGGATGGGAGCTTGTGTTGCTCTTGGGGGAGACAGAAGAAGAGAGTCAGAAGAGAGAGAGAGAGAGAGAGAGAGAGAGAGAGAAAAAAGGAACAAACCCTCCTCCTCCTCCTTCATCTGCCCCTGTCATCTTCTCTGTCTTGCAGTGTTGCACCCTCCAGCACTCTGCCTCTTCTTCTTCTCTTTATTGCAGCTCTGTCTGTCCCTTTCTTCTCCCTTTCTTTCGCTGTGCTGTCCCATGCTCCCCACCCTCCTTCTCCACCTCTCAACAGTAGCTGTTCCATGCTTCTCTCTCCCTTGGTCTGCAGAACAGTATGGAGTTGCTGGCACATGGGGGTGGCAGATCGCCCTCTGTGAAGTTCAAGGCAGTTTGGAGATTTTCTGTGGCTTCCAGGAGATTCATTAGGAAAGCTTTTTTCCATGAAAAGAGCTGTCATCTATCGGGGAATTGGACGAACTGCTTGCTCAGGTCATATGCACTTTTAAAATCTCATATCTAATTTGGTATTAAAAGTAGAGTGTGCTGCGTTCTTTTAATAATAAATATCTTTATTGACCATCCTTTTTCCATTAATACAAAGAGTTGGTATTGCCTCATTATTTCACTATCCTTCTTTTCAGAAAGAATAAGTCAGTTGAGACAGCCTGAAACACTATTTAGTCCACTGTGGGACATTGAAATAATGATGCTCATAATAATGAAACTCTTTTTATAGATTGGCAACATCCTCAAACAGAATCCATTTCTTTTAAAAGTTACTTTTAATACCTTCAACTTACAGTTCTGCTGTATGTCTGACCCAGTGCTGCTCTTTCCTCGAGCCTAAAATGTTATTGTGAATAAGTGAAATCAGCTTGAGGACAGTTTCTATGGAGAGAGACTTGAATAGCATTTCTTCTATGAGTCTTAATGTCAATTTGCAGTCGCACCTTTTAACAAAGGGTAAATAAGTGTCTTTCCTGAGCACAAATAATGAGATTATTGCCAGTTAATTTAGAGAAGAATGGTACTGGTATATTTCTAACTGACTTACCATTTATTACGCAAGCTGTTCTTAAAATAGATGATCTCTCCACTTATGGAAAAAGTTTTGCAGCTCCTTGAGGGAGGAAATATGTTCACATTCCAATATTGGCAAGGCCAGTGTCAGAATATAAGATCAATACATCAGTCTACCTCCCACAAACAGTGAGATAAACAACCGCAGTAACATAAACATTAAAATATACAGATGGCGGATTACATTTTAAAGCAACAAACAAGATAAAAGAATGGAAAAAAGCCAGATTCAAACACTGCCGGGAATTCAGAGTCAAACACAAATTTTATGTATTTACACAATCACTCCACATAACCGCTTTATTCACACACTTGTCAGATGAAATGAGTATCTCCAGATGTGTGCAGCCCTGACAAATATTCGCATATGTTAAACAAGCCAGTCTCCTTTGAAGTGTTGTTGAACAGGCTCCCACACTTTACAACAGACACTGTCACACTCAAGCTGACGCACAAGTATTTGGTCATGCAGCATGAACAAATGTATACAAACACTAGATCACACACACTCAAGTACAGAGTTATGCTAACAATCTTAGTATACATGGCTCCAGTTTCCTGATCTAAAGTACATTTTTTTTAATTTAGAATTTTTTTCCAAGAAATCAAAGAAGTGCAATTAATTTCATAACTCGTGACTGGTGCCTGTTTTTTCTTTTTCTTTTTGTTTAAAGCCAATTAGAAGTAATGGGGTTGATGCAAGTTCCAGCTAAGCTTAAGGAAAAGAAACATACTGACCTACATGTTTTTTTTCCCACAGTTTAATGATTACACTTGGATTGAAATTGGCACTTTGACCAAAAAGAATACATGTTTTTCTCATGTTGATTATTGTGTTGTTATAGATGTGAAAAAATTGCTTTCCGAGTGACAAGTACAAGTGGCAGTTTGATTTGTTAAAAATGTTTCATAAATATGCAAATTGCTGTAGGAAAGCTGGGTTTTGTGTTGAGGGTTATCAAACTTGATGACACTGTTCTGTGTCACTACCTCGTCATGCTGATACAAACTGAGTTTTACAATATCTTTTCTCCCTTTTATCTTTCTGCAGACATTTCATCATATGCCTTTTTTTTTTTTTTTTTACTTCTCTCTTGGTTCCAAATGTCACCTTTTACTCTTTTACCGGATTCCATATGGCACAGGTAACACAACACCGTGAGGTAGCATTGTAATTTATGTGGTGTATGTACAACAACCTCAGAATCATGGCAACTTGCAGGATTTGATGGACTACTCTGCCTTGCTGCCTTGTCGTGAAACTTTACTGTGAAACTATCTCTTCGTCCCTCATTGTTCTCATTGTTATTTATGTCTGTATGTTTTTCAGTGAAGTGAGAACAGAGAGACACACGTGTGCAGTTTGTGTATGTTTCTTTTTCTGCAAAGAAAAATCTAACACGATCAATATATTTAACTGAAACTTGTCTGGAAATTTCAGTGTTTATTCAGCAAGGAGCACCTATGGCCTCAGTTGATGTTGATGATTGTTTTGAATAGCCAATATATCAGAGGCAATTGGCCTGTAATGTAATCGAGCGCTGAACGGCATCATGACATCATCTCAACCTTCCTCTGGGCAGGACTGGAAATCAGGTTTATTGCTGGTGGAGTATTGCACGGGGACCGGGAGTAAATGGAATTACGTTCAGACTGGTAACGGTTTCCGTAAACTGAAACCACTTGACATATTGTAAGCCTCAGCATTGCTATTAATGAAATAAAAATACCCCTGAAAGTCTTGTGCTTTGCCTTCATACAAGGGGATTTTTCACTGTACTTCTTCTTTTGATTAAATTCATGAAGGACATTTGCTCGTAATTATTCTTAATCATCGTAAAACTTCTTCTCATATCTGCTGAAAAATCTTTTGAGAACGAAATATAAGATAGAAAAAGAAAAAAGTTATCACCATGAGCACTACATACCTGCGCTGCATACATTTCTAATTTAAGTGCTGTTACCGTGCAACCTTGAACCCTTTTGTCTTGAACTATAACTGAAGTCTGTTCAATAACTCAGTGTCAAAAGTCATAGGTCGCAGAACTCGGCTCAAAGCCACCTACTCGGCTGTAACTCTTCCTGCTTACCTAATTCTGCCTGCCTTCCTTTCGTTAAGAGATATCATTTTACAGAGAAGAATAGACAGAACACTATTGATCGGCAACACTTCAAGAAAATAGATGTACTTCTTTACGGACTCTCTGCCTCGGCCAGCAAAAGCTAATGTGTTTTTGCTGCTTTCACCTTACCCCTCCACTTTCCCACTGTGCTTTCTGTCTTATTCAGCTCGGGTGCAGCCATGCACACAAAGAGCGACCAAGCCTGCTGAGCTGGTTTACAAAGAGTAAAGGTACGCACAATAATTTAAAGAACATCTGTCATGGTTACGGGATTGCAAGATTCACAATTTAGCACAACTGGCATGCATTTCCAACAATTACTTTCGTGCCCTGGATAAGATGCATATGTGTGTGTGTTTGCATGCATATGCATTTATGGTGGTTGTGGGGGTGAAAATCTGTTTATGCGGTCATAATCTTGGCACATCTTGCCCTTTTGGTTACAGCATTTGAGCTAAAATGAAGAAAGTCACAAACTAGTGTAGCTGAAGACAGCAGGAGGAGATGAGGAAGACCTTAGAGAAGATTCATGGATTTAGTGAAGGAGGACATGGAGGTGACAGTGGAGGAGGCCTGGGTTAGAGTGAGATAGAGGCAGGGGATCTATTTTGGCAACCAGCGAAGGGAGTTGAAAGATAAAGAACGTTTCTTCAGATGTTTTATGTTTAGAATAAGATACAGGCCAGTTTAGGATAAGGTCAACATTAAATTTCAGCAAAGTAGTTCTGGCTGAGTCTAGAGTAAATATACAGCCAGTGTACAGTCGATAAAATGACAAAGTGTGTGTGTGTGTGTGTGTGTGTGTGTGTGTGTGTGTGTGTGTGTGTGTGTGTCATTATAGAATATGTTGAAACTCCGTTGGTGCATCACTTGCAGCAGCAGTAATGTTTTAGGTTACTTGAATGATAAAGTGCCATCGCAGGAATTCATGATTCCTTCTTCAGTCTCTTGACAGCCATGGTGTGTGTTTTACCTACATTATAAGGACCTGCATTTGTCAACACATCTGCATGAAGCAGACTTAATCATGTATGGAGACAAAATTCAAGCCATTGCAATGTAAATGTTAAAAACTCACATTGCTTCAATGGTTTAAGTCGATTAAGTCAGAATAAAAGTTAGAATTAGTCAAATTACATAGAGATTCAGGTGAGAGTAGGTCGACAGAAAAACATACACAGATCAGTATGATGTTTCAGGAAGATAAAAACACATAAAGTCTGTGTAAATAGAAGAGAAGGAGAGAGAGGCAATGATCAAAAATTATTTGTGCAAATTGCCTAAATGTTATTTGCTAAATAAAGACAAAAGGGTTAAAGATACGGAAACCGGAATGCCATCATGAAAAAGCAGAGACAGGGAAAGAGAGGCAGTTAAAGAGCTTATCCTGTCATTGTGGCAGTAGGAAAGAACAGCACAAGAGGTCTCAGTCCAATTGGTTTCTAGGTGGTGGCAAGCGCCCAGCCCACTCCATGCAGCCCCATCTCTCCTAGCCTCCCTTTGAAACACCCCTTGCCTAAGCCTCTTGTCACAGGTGAAGGAGTTGCAGCATAATTACCTCCATGGCTCAAATGCTACCATTCCCTCTGTACTCCTTTTTTTTTTTTTTTTTTTTTTTTTTTTTCCGTTTTCCCACTGAATGTATTTCAAACCTTCATTTCCATGTTCATTTCAGTCTGGCCCAGGAGAAAACACCTGTCGTGACTCTAAGTGGCTGCACTTTTTTCAGCGGCCCCCTATAACTTTGTCATTCCCTCACTTGATAGTTCACTCAGTTCACAGGTAATTACAGGCTGTGAAGATGGCTTAATGGAAATGAGGAGGGGTGGCCAGGTGGAAAAAAACCAATTTCTTTGTAGATCGGGAGTAACAGTTTTTCGGTCTTTTCATTTTTAAAGTCAAGCGAGCACCACCATGACCAAAAAGCCTGTGGACCTGTATGTGTGAGAGTGTGACTTGTATTTGTATTATGTATGTTCAGAATGTCTGTCCAGCCTGTCAAGCAACCAACGCACTGAGGTGAAATCCGTGAGATTGATTATACCTGAAGTGAAAATTAACACCTTTTCTGGCATTTATCACCTGTGTGACCTTACTGGTCAACTTTTCCTCTTCAACCTTGAATTTCTATATCTTCTCATACAAATGTCCCCTTTGCCTTCACTCTCTCAGTCCTTCGTGGCAATCAAGCTTCCTCTGCATTCTCGCTTAGTACCTTGTTCCTTTTGATGCACTCTCTATTTGAAATATATGGCCCCAGCTGTGGCCAGGTGTTGCAGTCAGTATGAATGGGTGGGGTTAACGGCTCTTTTATTGGCGTAGTTTATAGAAGCTGGGTGAAGGAACAAGAGACCCCAGCTTTGCAGATTTGAGATGGAGATAAGCACCCAGGGCCCATCCTTAGAAATTCCAACTGGATAATGGAAGACATTCCCCTTTATGGAGAAGCAGCTGAAAAATTCCAGGAAGAGATAAGAGTAAATCTTCCACGCATAACAGTTCATTCCCTAGCCATTTAAACAGCAAGCAACAATAACTCACACTCGTAATGAGTTAAGTGTGTGTTCTCTGCCGTTGTTTTTATCGGACTAGCTTACGTTTCATATTTGTTTCACAGATATGTTTTGGTTGTGCTCAAGACATTGCAAACATTGAGATCACAGTGATGTGAGAAAATGATGCCCTGGTTCACAACAAGATCACCTTCAGCAATGCAAAGGAGAGCTTTCCTTCCCATGACCATCAGCCTCCACAGCTCTTCTTGTAAATAAATTTTTGTTGTGTTTTTAATGTAAAGCCATTATCTATGCGTACTGCGTATACCTTAGTACATGTTAAAGATGTAACACAGGATTTTCTCAAAAAGATGAAGCCAAACGTCTGTTACTCACTTTTTGAAAAACGCGCATGCACCAGACCATCCGCCCGGCTCTCCTGCTTCTCCCAGGAAACGCCTACCAATGGCGGAAGCGTGCGAGCGCGTCCTCATCTTCTCCGGGCGTGCACGGCTCTGTTTACAGTTTCTGCGATCGGCCTCGCTCATGAAGCTTATTTTCCAAAACAGTTACAGTTTCATTATGTCAGACTCGCCATCGGTAAGTACTAGCTGAAACCGAAGCTCACCGGCTACATAAACACTCTGAATGCGCATGCGCAAAAGGGAGAAGCTGATTGGGCGCAAGCACGTAGAACCGCCTTACGAAAGCAGCTCGTCAGAATGATTGACAAACAGACCCACCAGTTATTTTGATGATCCACCCGGAACTCAAAGCAAATACAAAATCCTGTATTACTCCTTCAATACTTACTTATTTAATATTTTGCTTGTTTGTTTTTTTATTTAATTAAAATTTTTTGTTCTGTTCTGTTCTAACATTTAGCTTTATTTAATTTTATGCTGTAAAAATATTATAAATCATACTCTTTTCTATTTATTTTCTGTTATATTCTAATTTAATCTCTTCTATTCTTGAAGCATAACCTCCAAGAAATTGGCCACAGTGTGTTGACTTATTATTAAATAATTTCAAGGAAAAATATACAGTAACTCAGATTTTGATATACAGTTTCAAGAAAGTAAATTTTCATACTATGAATGTTTGCAAAGGTTAAAAAAAAAAAAAAAAAAAAAAGATTGTGCAAATGTATCCGACATTGCTTACAAGTAGATAATTATTCCATGTTTAACATGTTTCTGTCACTGGCATCCAGAACTGTTGCTTGACCTTTAAACCTTCATCACTCCTAGATCATTATATCATTAGACCTTTAGAAAGGCTGAGTTTTGAAATATTTTTTTAAGATACTTAAAGCTAAAGATATTGAAACACACTGTGCTCATAATGACATGTGTCTTATAACATCAGATGAGACCACATGCCTCGGCCATGTCCTCGGCTGTCACTCCAGCATTCTCATGCTAGAGAACAGCCCCAGTATGGGATCCCTGTTCTGATGACAGACGAAAGGGCAAGTCAAGTCTCCCACAGCTCATGAAGGACAAAAGCTTGTCATAATAAGTCAGGGCTGATCCCTGGACCCTGGGCCCCACCAAAAAGGAAGACAAAGCGTTGAGTTCACTTCACAAAGGCAAGTTATTACAGCCGAGAGCCTCACGTTGCTACATTGTCACTCAAGCTTTTGCCTGATAGAGGGCCAGCCTGAGCTGTTTTTCTTCATTTAATTTGAGGAAATCAAAGGTATTTTCTCTTTCGCTCATTCCAACCTCTACCTGAATCACTCTCTATCCTATTCCTTTTTTTTTTTTTTTTTTTTTTTACTTTCTCATTACTTCCACTTGCACCCTCCTCTCCAATTACAGGCTAGTCTTTCATCTCCATGGCCAAGGAATGGAGTGATAGGATCAGGAGGAAGAGTGAAGAAAGAGTCTTTGTTGCCCTTCAACTCTCCCATCTGATACCCCACCCTGGCCTTCTAATAACCCTGGTGCTGCTTGGGTCACTCTAAGATGTTGGCTCACACAGCCTCAGTTCTTCATATTCAACATAACAGTGTAATGCATCATATAGTGTTTCCTACAGTAAATCACAACAATAGAACGTCATTTTAATTTGAAATAAAGAAAATTTAGTTTCAACCTTGAACAGTGTTTCCCTGCAAAACAAAAAGTTATATTTAACTATACATCTCCCATTGCTTGATAATATTATATAGACCTTTGATAATGTAGCCATATTCTTGACAATATAGCACAGCAATATTAAAAGGACATGATTTACTAGTTGTGTATTTTCTTGACATTGTTGCTCCAAGGAATCAGGGAATCACTGGGTTGTGCGTTCCTCTCAGCACAGATCCTCATAGTCACATCAATTGCGGTTTTCTTACCCACTGGATTGTTGGCTGTGTTTGAAAGACCAAGTCCTTGGATGTATCTTAATGTTGTCTTTGGGTTTATGGCGGATTAACTTTCAGCCAGCTTTGGTGCCCCCACAAGTCCCAGCTAATCTTGTGCTATGGCATTATTGGTGAAGCTTTCTAATGACATTGAAGTAAATAGACCCCAACAACAAAATAGCTAGACAAAGGGATAATGCCATCCATTGCTAATGTCTGGGTAGGACTTCCCCTGAGTGAACTCTTAATCGAACAAGTTTAAAGTCTTTCAGAAATTTTCCAATGATTGTGTAGTTTACAGTGATTTCAAGTGAAGCAGCTATTGGAAAAGATTGGGATTAATAGACATAGCATTGTATGCCAGCTCCCTGCCAATATATCAACTTAATCAAACTCCATACTGATGTTGCTGTCAGCCATTGTACCCTCAAGAAAATCTGAGCTCATATTGCCCCCCCCAACCCCCTAAACCAGGGCATTTCCCAGAGGCACAGCCCTCCCATAGGTACGGTAATTAAGCCAGGTGAATAGGACAGCAGCCTGCTTACAGTGGGGCCTTGTTCCCTTCTAATGTGGCCCACTGTCTCAGGCCTGAGGTAGAGAGGGGATGTTTCAGTCAGGGGATGGGGCACTAATTAGAGGTCACATAATTGAGCGTAATGCACTTATAATTGAAGATTCGCTAGAAGGGAACCATTGGAGCCAGATCTGGTACATTCACTGTCCTGGTAAAATGCTTTCTGGAGGGACAGGCAATCTATATCACATGGAGATCACTGTCACACCACCAGGCAATCTACAATATTTTGTGACTGGAGCAATTTGCGAAGCTAAAAAAGAAAAAAAAAAAACCCTCTTTATTTATGAAGACTTAGAAGAGTGATGGCACAATGTGGATTTTGACAAACTTGAGTGAAGATGGCCAAATATGTTAGTGTAGTAAACCATGCACGTGTTCCCTGCTACTGGCCATGCCCATCTTTGTCTTCTCCCTCTACTGCCTTCCCCTGGTCTGTAGCTGTGCTCTCTTCTAGCCTGTTTTTCTCTGGTGCATGGAGCTGCTACAGGCAAGATAAGGCTGGTCTCCCCGAGTTAGGGCTTAGCATAATCCCTCTTCCTTCCTCGGAAGAAATATAAAAAAGAAAAAAAAAACACTGCTTGTGCTCATCAACACACAGTTGAAGAAGAGAAGAGATGAAGAAAGAGAAGGCAGGGATGGAGAAAATAGGGAATGGTAAGAAGGGAGGGAGAAACCGGGGGAAGTTGCACAGGAAATATAATAAGAATGCTCCTTCATCTTTAGCAAACTTTCACCTGGCATGAGGGATATACAAAGGAATGTGTGCAGCCGGCAGTGGCACTGGAGAAAGAAGAGGGAGAGTTCTGTGCTCCCGATGATCAGAGTGTGAGCTAATCCTTTGACAAGGGGTTCTGGGGAAACCCAATCCCGATGCCCAAAGGCCTGACATGCCTAAAGCTGGCATCCAAACTCCAGCGGCAGGATTCAGACAATGTGTCTGTGAGCTGGTGCCATTTACTGCCTAAGAATAAGCTGGCAAGGGGAGAGCAGTTCAGAGACGGGGTACAGACAGAGCTGCACTCCACCTACACAAACACAAAGGAAATTATCTGTTGTGGAAATGGATAAAACAGCTTTGAAAATGAGCGATAGATGCACAGAAGACTGGTGAGGAACAGACAGATGGATACATGCTCAGGGGTAGATGAATGTATAATTGATCAATGTGCTGGTATCTTTCACATCCAACCTGCAGGTAGAGTTAGAAAAATGAATCAAGTACAGACCTAGTGGATGACACACTGCTGTTGTCCTATTTTTGTCTCTTGTGAGATGTAGAGACAATTGAAGAAGAAACAAGCAGGAGCTGTCACCTGTCATATATAGTGTTAACCATCAAAGGATGATGTAAGACAAATGCAAAATAAACCCAAACGAAATGATGAGGAAGGCAGTGATTGCCGTTGCTATCAAGATGATGAATCTGGATTGTCTTCATGCTGGGTTAAAACTGCAAAGAAACAAAAAAACGTTCAGGATTTCTTCTTTATTCATTGCCCTGTTTCACAACCCACAATCCCCCTCTGTTTTTTTTTTTTTTACCCTCAAACAGCATAACATGTATGATTCATCTTGAAAACAAAGGGAAAAAAAAAAACAAAGAAAAAACAACGAGATCTGGCAGGTGCAACTGAGTGTGACAAGTTCTTGTGACTTTCCAATGTCAAGATGAATTCCAGGAGGTAAAACATCATCACAGATGAGGAAATAGAGCTGCATTGGACTTGACACTTCAGTTATAGTTTATGATTGAAAGAATGGCAGAAACACAATTCCCAGGTGACGCAACATCGGGCAAAAACATAACTGAAGCTAAAAGACCCTTGTCATGTTGATGCATCAAATGCCAGCGCTAAAGTAAGTACCAAAAATATGCACAGAAGTGAACATTTTGACACTGTCTTATTAACCTGATAAAGTTTTGATAATCGTTTTTCATGTATTTAGCATCTCCTCGCTCTCGAGCCAGGGTCAGTCGATTCTTGTTGTGAAGCTAATCTAAGACAAGGCTAGGGTTCCGCTTAGAAGGCAAGCAAGGGAAGAAAAAAAAAATACAAACTCCCACAAACTTACATCCAGAGAATTGCAAGAATCTATCATCTCTCACCTTAGAATTTAAAAAAGGCTTTCATTTCACATTATTTCTTTTTGATGGCTTGAAATCCCTTTAAGTCGAGAAGCAAAACCTCCGTGGGTTAGTATGTTGACAGAAACACGTCTGAATTCAATTCGCCGAGGCAGAAAACAACGCTGCAAAAATGTGACACAGACCAACATTACATTGTATCATTTTGTTAATCATTTTGTGGATTGAAATCCTAAATGAAATTCAGATGAGATGAATCTTTTAATCAATTGGCAATCTGGGTCTGTCATGAGATTGATTGAGAGTGTTTCATTATCAACAAACAATTCCAGTGTCTGCAGCCTTCTGGTGATTTTCATTTGTGGCAAACCATGCCTCAAGTTGTTGGAGTTGCTGACAATTAAGGTGTCTGATGATGCTGCTATTCATCATGTTATGCTGTTTTATTTTCTCACTCAAGTGTGCGGTGTGGGTATGAAAATGCCTGTGACTGTCTATGGTTCAGTGAGAGTTTATACAAGAGAGATTGTGTCATTGATGACAGAAAAGCATGCAGGCGAAAGGATTATACGGAGAGTAGATGCTTGGTGTTTGAAAAAAAAAAAAAAAAGAGAGAGAGAAAGAAGCAGAATTGAGAAAAAAAGCAGGAGTGACGAGAAAGGTCACTTTATGAGCTACCTTAATGATGAATTTGATGATTTATTATCATAATATGCAAAGACTATATCACATTTTGTATTGCCTCTTTATTACAAAAGAAACTTGGTTATGTTTGTTATAGTGGTCTTGCTTTTAGAAAGTCTAGGAAAAATATACAGGTAAGATGATGAACAATATCAAATTCATACCAGAAAAAGATGAAAATAATGACATGCTGTATTTTGGACTTGAACTCCCTAAAAGATATCTGACTGAAGTTTGATGTAACTTAAATGTTCATGTTATGAATACATGTGCAGCATAGCATTGATGTAGAATGGAGTCACATTCACCTTACAGTGTTTTAATCTGTCCAAATACAACTTTTAGTCCTGCAGCAATTCTATCAGAGAGGGTGCTCAAGCTCTATTGCAGCAATCTATAATGTTTTCCAACAGAAAATTACATCAAAGCAACCCTCAAATCCCCCAATTATTAAAGATCTAACATCCGACTTTTCAGCAAATAAATCAGGAATAAGCTCAGACATTTAGTATTCAAGGAAAAAAAAGTAATTGTCAAACAGGCGTTGTTTTATTCACATGCAGATCCTCAATGGGGACCAGATTTTAAGAGCTAAACGATAAGACTTAAGAGTTCTTCACAAACAAATCTTGAACGGTCACTTTCTTTTGCCCTAAATTCAAGAAAGCCAGATTGCAACAACTTCTTGTCCACCTTTTCTGAAAACAATCTGGGAAATACCAGGAATTAGTTTAAGCTAAATAAATACACTGAGCTTTACCTGCAGTGATCTTGTGGTATTCCCTTCCGTATATGCTTCTTACTCCCCTTTAAATCTGTTTATCCCAGGAACAACACTGACACTCCTTTGTGAAATAAGTAATATTTATTGACAGATTTGACAACTTTGAATATTGTGAAATGCCAATATAATATAATGTAAGCAGGGTTGGGGTGGGGTACTTTGAAAATATAATCTGTTATGATTACAAAAAACCTGCTGAAAAATGTAGTCAATAACATACTATAACAAAAACAAAATGAAAATGATGTACCAATTTTTTGTTGTTGTTACTTTTTAATGACTTTACTACCAAACATGTAAAATCAAGGGAGCTAAAGAGACTTGTCACTTGTTCAGTGTATTTCTTTCAAGGAAACATTTTACTGGAATATTGAACATTAATAAAATAAAAAAAAAAAAAAAAAAAAGAACTCCTCTTTTCTTAAGTCAAGTAACCAGTAAATGAATTTCATTAGGCGAGGATGTGTGTCTGTCTCTCTGTGTTTGTCTGGACTCACTACCTGTCTCGGATGTACCTTGTAGTCTTTCGTAGCCAAATCAGACCGCTCTGTGATCTTGAATGAATTAAAGCATTACAGAAAATGGATAGATGGATGGTATAACTGCTACACATTTGACTAAACTTTGCCTTCTGTTCTACGTGAACTTCGGTACTAGTGGGAATTAAACTCTGATTGTGAGAATCCATGAGGACTTGCGTCATAGCGGAGACATAAATAGCAGCTGATGTGTTCTGAAGTGAAGACATGTTTCATGTCAGGCAGTGGTTTCAGTTAGGCGGGGGTCAGGATGAGGGTGGGAGTTCGGCAAATGGTGATTATTAGGGTGAATCTGCAGGAAACAAATTTAAGTCAATGTACTGTCCCCATAAGTCATGAAAAAACAGAGAGAGAGAGAGAGAGGGAGAGAGAGAGAGAGAGAGAGAGAGAGAGAGAGAGAGAGAGAGAGAGAGAGAGAGAGAGAGAGAGAGAGAGTTGTGTTGTGACTGAGTTTAATGGACTGCTGGTGACCAAAGAAGCCTCATAATTATCTTTCCCTGAATTTGTTGCTCCTTAAAGCACCCTTATTCTAGTTGCTTTTGATGGTTCCTCCATCTGGATTTGAGTAAAATAAAGTTTTCATAGGCTTAATGAGCTTTAATGTTTCTCTGGAGAACTCTTGATGTTACAGTAACAGTGACTTTACTTTTGTTGCACAGGTTTGATTTATGACAAAGCCACACACACTTCATCACGCAAAGAGGAAGGAAAACAATAAAACATGGCAGCGGCATCTCAAATTTATACAACAGTTTGAATGGGGCTAAAGATTAGAGAAGGGCCAAGCTGGATTTGTTGTCTTGCCAATCGACAGACTTGGCTCCAGCAGAACCTGATCTGAATGCAAAGCTTCCCAGGAGACCCATTGTGTCTGTCTTGCAGGAAAGCCTGTATCTGCAAAGCCTCTCAGCATTGGATTACTGATCTCCAGGATCAGTGGTCAGGTCACCAATCAGCGTATGATCCAGACATTAACCAGCAGATTTCTTGTAAGAAATCAGATGTGCATACAAACACTTTTCATGTTCTGTAAAATAATAGATTATTATACCATATTTTAGGTATGATAAGATTTTAGGACTTGTTCTTAATCCTGAACATGTTTAATAAAGAATTTGTAATTTTATTTTATTTTATGAAAGCATTGTATTCAGTTAAAGTGGTGACGGCCTTGTTTAAACATTATATAACTACACCAGCATTCAATTTCTACTTTTATTTTTTATTATAGATATACTACATCATATTGTTTATATAATTAACTGTAATTTTCATATCAATGATATAATTTATTTTTATAAATTTATTTTTAAAACAAGAAAAATTGTCTCATAAAGTTGATGTTTTGTCCGTTTCTCAGTGCTTATGGTATCACATATCAGTGTCTTCTGAATTACAGTATGAAAAATGTAACCTGAGGTACAGTCTTAGAAGTAAAGCAGCACAGCACCGTGCCCTCTTTGTGCCAGACTTTTAACAGGTAATCTGAAACCATTCAGCCATCAAATTCCCAGACTGTATCCTTGAATAAAAAAACAAGTAAAAAAAAAAAAAAAAAACCCAGCCTTAAGCTCGGTTGAAAACTGTCATTCTCCTTTTTAAGCAAACACTGACTCAACTTTGAAAATGCTGGGCATAGTGCCAATTTAAACATATATCAGGAGATGTGGCATGCTACACCAACAGCATGATGCAGAGGACTCCTGACGGCTCTACCAGGTGTGGATTGCCAAAAATAGAGTGGGGGGAGAAAAAAAAACTAGCGTAATTACTGGTGCTCTCTGTAATTAGTATGTCTAAATGATGTTAAGGCAACATTTTCCATGCAAGTAAACAAGGTGAAACAGACCATGCCATCTTGATATGAGGTTTCAAAGTAGGCTTCAATTTTGAATACATCTTCTTATCATGTTAAGATTTTAAATCAGCCTTTTATAATTACATTTTTTTCTAATTACTTCAGAATTAAGAATAACTTTTTTCTTTTGTCGTTTTTGTAGCGAAACCATAAACACTTGCACGCAGAGAATAATACCTGTTTCCCACTGCAACTAGCGGGTCGACCCGTGATTTCGACCTACTAATAATCGCCTTTTGACTCGTTTCACACTGCCTGCATACCCACCTGCTGGTGAGCCGCGTCGCTGCGTTTTCCCACGCCGATAGTTTCTCACGTTGATGACATCATCAGCGCGACGGAGCAAAGCGAAAGTAAACAATGGACTAGAGCTCAGTCCCCGTTACCTGTTGACGAATCTCCTCTTCCCCACGGATGCAGAGGAGCTCTCTGGTCTCGCTATCTTGCCAATCCTGGGTCATCTTGATGAAGTAAATCTTACGCTGTGTCCAGGAACAACAACTAACGAGCTAATGTTGCCACGCTGCGTCAACGTCATCACGTAAATTACCGCGTCGACTCGCGTCTGCCTTTCACACTCCCTTTCGCCCCTCCCACTAAAAGCTGATAGTAGCCGACCCACTAAAAACCTGCGTCGATTGCAGGGTTGAACGACCCGGGTCGAAATGCCGATAGAACCCTTTCACACTGCCATGAGGAGCCGATTATTAGCGGGTTTAAACGGGTTTTTTTGGCCAGTGTGAAAGGGGCTTAAGACACCATAAACATTAGCAATGACAAGTATACAAACAATCATATGAAGAGACGATATGTTGGGTTGCAATTACAGATGGCTCTCAACTCTAAAACTACCAAATCCCTGGAGAATGTCAACTGGGAGTCTTGATAATGAATTATTACTGTTAATCTACTGAGCATGTGCAGAACAGCGATTTACGACAGCCATGGTTTTCATGTGCAGCAGCAGCATTTCAGAAAAATTGTCTTTTCCCTCATATACATGGAAATGGGTAAGAGCATTTTTGAAAGTTTCCACCTTTGGTCCTATTTTTATTATTATTATTTTTTTTAAAGGGGCATTAGCGTGACTCCTAAACACAGCAGCAAAGCGACAAATTACTTGGAGCTGTCAAATCGGCGTCTACTTTGGATTTCACAGGATTGAAAGTGACAGCCAACTGAATACTGACTTCAAGATATCCCAAAAATTTGGAGTGTTTTAATCATTGCTTTAGGTTATGTTCACCCAAGCAGGTGTAGATCCACTGAAAGCACTGCTAGAAAGCAATCCATGCATGATCATTCATGCCGAGTTTGAGGATGAAAAATAAAAAAAAAGCGCATTTATTCACTGCATTGAATTTTTGAGATGATTCAAGAGCTGAATTGCACATGTTCATTTGGTAATATTAGCTGTAGCCTGTCTGATCCTGCAGATGATTAATTTATTCCTGGAAATGTTTGCTGATTCTGTATTTTCCCTCTCACAATAGAAACAAGAAATGATATTGTAAAATAATTCACTATTTCATGCTATTTGATTTTCAAATTGCCCAGGTTTTAGAAGTAGCTCAGAACAGTCAGTCATTTTTATGCAGTAATATGATTCAGAGTATTTATGGAGCAGACAAAAAGGATAGAAAAAAATGAAAAACAAAATAACAAATGCAGAGCTGAGAGAGAAAGAAGTAGATTATTGCTTTCATAAAATATTTCACTTGCCCAGGTCCAAGCATTCCTTCTTTGTTATTGCCCCATCCCCAGTGTGCGAACTATACCGCGGCTGTCGGGGGGGGGGGGGCTCACTTATTGGAGGGGGGGGGGGGGGGGGGGGGGGGGGGGGGGGGCTCACTTATTGGAGGGGGGGATGCGCGTGCCTCAGAGCGAGTACGTCTGCTTCAAGTGACGCTTAAGGCATAGCCCCCCCACGCTTCAATGGTGAGGGGAAGTACTGCATGCAGGCCGGCAGCTTTATTAAAGTGAAATAGTGATGCGCAAATCTTACATTAAAAACGGCCTAATTCTGCATAAGATCCATGATAATGATCATGCAAAATAATAACAATAAAATAAAGGAAATACACGGGGGAAACAGCATTTTGCTAATATTTCGGGCCCCCCTAAAAATTCACAAATCATGTTTTCAGGGGGCCTCATGTCTCATCAAGGGGGGCTGAGACCCCCCTGGCCCCCCCGTAGTTCGCACCCTGCCCATCCCTTCTCAGACACTCTTACATGTTGAAATCATTGCTGTGAGACACTAACAGACCAGTCAGGTTTCTTTGCCACCTCTTACTTTGAGATAAATTAGACACACCCAGTCCATCTTCAGAGGCCACTGCTACTGTTTTCTTGGTCTGCAGCTTAATTCTATTGTCAAACCACTTATGTATATTCTTATTACCAAGACAAAAATCTTGCTATGTAAAAGATGGCATACTTTTCCTGTTGTGAATTGTATTAAATTATTATTGATTTGAGGCGACCGGTCCATAGTAGAAAGAGACGGTTAATAGTGACATCAATGACAACATCAGCAGCAAAAACGCCAGAAAAAAAATTCACAAATCACATTCAAAATTAATGAACTGTAGTAAAAGCAACTAACAAAATCTCAGAGCAGCATGGCACCCACAGCCACATGCACATGCGAACAAAGCAAGTTTGATCCACAGGAAGGACAAGCAAAAGAAGGCGGAGGAATCGGCCCCAAGCCGAGCGAGGATCCATAAGGTGCAAAGGGTGAATGAAGCCCTCTGACCCCTGACAAGTCAGCCCCAAAGCCACAGTGCCAATTACCCTTCAAACCATATCACCTTGATGGAGATAAAGAAAACTACAAGCTGACAGTGCAACTTCCCAATCCACCAAAGTACAGGAGAGCCTAGTAGGTAACCCACCATCTGAGGTGAGCCCACACCAGGGACCTTGTGTCCAGACACCATGGACCCCCAGAAGGCCAGATCTAGCAGACAAGACACACGCACGCACGTATGCAAGTACATAAATACAAGAACAATCTGGAGACAGGTAGTAACAGATCGCCAAGGAAGACCCCAGCCACCCCCACCTGGAACATGCAACACGGCGTCAAGCCTGAACAGCACTGGCCTCCAGCCAACAGGCCACATGGCGAGAGTCCTTCCACCTGACACACTGAAAAGGCGGCTCAGCCGGGAAAAGCACAACCAACACTCCATAGTACAACCCAGGACAGAAAGTGCAGCCCCTATCGCTGGCAGTGCCTTAAAGACAGCAGCCTTCAGTTCAGATAACTGTATTTATCCCACAATCGGCAATCCATTCATAGCTTCCCAGTCTGCGTCGACATTCATTCTCGTATTTATTTATTCGACGGCATAATATAAATAAACAATCAATAGTGGAACCAATCAATGAGCCCAACAATTTAGTGAGTCATCAGAACAGATGGCACAGAGGGTCTCCGCTGTCTAACTAAGAATGTAAATAAAGCAAGAAGACAAGAAGACAGTGTCTTGCTGAGAAAAGAAGATGGTGATGTTTAGTCATGCACATTGTCTCGGTTTTCCAAGCTGCATGCTGGCCTTAGCCCTCCCACGTCGAGAGGTCTAAGGTCCCAAAACTGGTAAATCCTTTATGTGTGGAGGTTGCATGTTCTTAGAGTGTGTGTTCCTTGGGGTAATTCTGTTTCCTTGCACAGTCCATAAACATGCATGTGAGGTAATTGGTGGTCCTAAGTTCCCCATGGTTGTGAATGTGTTGTTGTCTGTCTGTGTATCTGCCCTGTGATGGACTGGTGTCCTCCCCAGGGTCGACCCTGCCCTCGCCCAAAGTTAGCTGGGATTGGCTCCAGCACCCTGTGACCCTGCACAGGATAAAGCAGCAGAGAAGATTGATGGATAGACAAACGCATTCCAGTTTTATTTAAAGGCTCATATAGTAGATTGTTCTTTTTATAAGATGCTCTTCATTCTATTGAAATGTGTTCTGTAACAAGGTTGGTCCAGCGAGATATGCACAATAAATTTTTGGGTTCCCTTTGTTGTAAATTTGGTTAGTTGACCACAGTTATAAAAACAGGAAAGGGGTTTATGTTTTGAGCAGAATGCCAACTTGTGTGTGCTGTTTCTAAGCAGGCACAACTGAGGGGACAAAGGGATTCTGAAACCCGCATCAGCAAAGAGGTGCGCCAGATTTTACTGTATTTGCATGGTGCGATTGATGATTCAGTGATTTTGTTATGATTTAATTTAATTTTTTTTTTTTTTTTATTAAATTGTGACAAAAAGCGGAGCTTCCTGTGACAGTTTCGTACCGTGATTTTGTTGCATTTCAAAGCATGAGCTTTTGTTGCATAGAGCAGTAACCATTTGAATGTAATTGGTTTGACAAGAAGTAATAAAGGGATTTTAGAGCTTCGAGGTCACCATGTGATTTTACTTTTTGACTGTTTTTTTCTTCTTTTTTCTTTAGAGTGGTCAGTCAATCTAGTGTTTTCAACCGCTTTTCATTGGTGCTGATGACTGCAGTTCCAAATATGACTTTGAAAAAATGCTCACCCTACAAGGGTGCAAGAAAGGTAAAGCAGGTCATTTGTCAAATTTCTTTACTTTATAAAACTATTTCATACTTAGAACAGGTATTTACAAATTTTAATCCAACTAGTAACCCATTTATCTCACTCCGCGATTGTTCACAATCCATCAACAAGTCTGTGCTGGTGAGAAAACGTGAAGTGCGAAGTTGTTGTGGCAGCAACTTTTCTTTGCTCGGGCATCAGGGGCCTGAGGGTCAGGGGAACATTGGTCAGGTGGCTACAGTGAACAGTACGTGGGAACCTAAACCCCTGGTGACAGTTAATGCCTGAGGTAGACACTATTGGTGGCCAGGCGGCTCAATATCCGGTACACACCAGTTATGTCTCTGCATAGTCAAGACTGACCACCGTGTGTGTCCCTTCAAATATATGATGATCATTTTATGTGTTTTATTAATAAAACAAATGAAAATAATGCACAACTAATTCAAAATTTGAAAGACTTGAAATGCTGGTTACTTACTTCTAAAATACCATCTCAATTCCATTTTTTTGTTCTTAGTCTCCTTTTAGAAGTTGTGAGTCAAACGTTGTGCTGCTGACATGTTTTGTATTGCCCTAACCACACTGTAAATTATGCATTGGGTTTGCTGCTCATTATTTTTAAGCAGCATCAAAACAAGGGGCTGTTCTCAGGCTATAAGTCCAAGGCATTTCTTTCTTTCTTTTCTTCTTTTCTCTTGTTTTTCCCCACTTTATCAACATCACCATCACCACAGTCTAAAAGAACCCTGGTCTTGAGTTGAAGAGCAAAATGAAGCAGTTTCACAGAAATTCTATTTTCAGCAAAAAAATTACATTTACAATCTTCAATAAGAAAACAAATGAGAGTCCAACATTCAGACCAGACTGCTGCAAAAAGAGAGGAGAGGACCGCTGCTGAGTTTTTTACGCATGTACTCCTCATGATTTCTGCCTCATCAGTTGGTATTAGGTGGAGCATCTTTCTTGTTCCTGATAGGGATACACAGCATTTTAATCTCTTTTCCAATGTCTGGAAAATAGATCTGAGTTGACTAGCTGGATGAGCTGTTAGTTTAGCCACCAACATCAATCAGCTGTTAGCTTCATGTGACTTTGTGTGTTTCTCCTGTTAGCGATTGAGCTATGAATCTGTTTGGGGTGGTCCGGGACCATTGCAAACACTCAGGATCAAGGCATTTTAGTCTATGAACATCCTAGACAAGTCTTAAAATATATACAGTACATTTTTTAATATGGCCAGACCAGACATTTTCCAGAACATATATGGAACACGTTTAAAAAGTCTTAGTTTCATCGTCTTCACACTTTTGAGGTGATCTTCCTCCCACTTTTCAAATCCCTTGTTTTAGATGACTCAGCTACTTGAGCGCAAACAACACTTGAAAAAGCCATTTTCTCTCCTTTTGCATATTTCTATAAATCATTCATTTTTGGTCATTGCCAGTAATGATGGCCAGATGGTATTATATGTAAGTGAGCTTTTCCTGCTTTGAGTGCAACATCCCAACATCCCAACAAGAAAATAGACATTGCATCAAAAAGAATTGGGTGTATCCGATGCATTTAACTTCATCTGCCACATTATTGGGTACAGTTATTGATTTTCCTTTCATGATATGGAGATTCATTCTTACACAAGTGGCCATCTTAGCTCTGATAACTTTTTAACCTTGAGAAATATGCATGCAGAGGCAGTCCAGAAAGCACGCTGTGTCCAGTACTAAATTGATGAACTGGCATGCATTAGCATAGTTCGAGTCTTTCCCCTGGGGAGTGTCAGTAGCCTGAAGCTGTTCGCACTGCTTTCTTGTGTTTGTCAGCATGCACTCGCCCATGTGCGTGCAAATCTGAGTGTGTGGGAGAAACACCTACTCTGTATGTGTGTGCCTCAGGCCCCACTTGTGCAGGTGGGTGGATGCATGTAAGCCTGTCAAGAGCATTTGGAGAGGAGCTGCCAAGGTGAGAGAAGACTGACCCTGGCCACCTGTCCCTGACACCCACCTCACAGCTCTCTCTCTGTCTGCTTTTCAGGCTCACACTCCTCCCTTTTTGCACAGCTATTGCTCTTTACTCAGGTGATTGATTAAGCTAGAAAGCCCAGCATTTAAGGTTGAAGGGTGAGACACGGGAAGGGGTGGTGGATGAGTTACCTGGTGGTGGAGCCTCTGTCCTGGTTGCTCATGCCTTACAAAGAAAGGAGCAGACAACACCTGTATCCGGCTCTAGTAACACCTGGCTAACACCACGTTGAAGGAATACAGCAAAAACTCCAACCTGACACCAGCCAAGCCAATTTCGATCATTGCCCATTAATAGCAGTAATTCAGACAATACACTTTGTACACAGTGCTGATTAAAATCTTATCTGCTTTGTAACATGCTTACACAAGTCTCAAAAACACACACCGGTAATTTGTTTTTGCAACACAAGCTTAATTTTTCTTCTTTCCCTTGAGAGGAAGAGGTTTGTCTGTCAGCCTCTAGTCATGGTGATTTCTGCAGAATTTTTTTTCCCCACTTACTTTCCAAGCTTAAGGGCCCTTGTTGACATGAAATGGGGTGAATACTTTCTGGATGAAAAGGGATACCTTTTCTGGTTTCAGAGAACAACACAGGGTTGGTGCTGCTTTCAAAACTCCATACACTTGGCATGAAAATGGCCACCCCCACACCCAGCCCTCTGTGTTTATGCTTCTCTAGACTTGTGAAAATAAACACTATTCTTGGCAGCTAAAACACCGTCAACTCATTGCCACATAATGATTGAACAACACTTGGGGAAATAACTATCAAGAAGAAGAAAAAAATAAAAGCACACAAAAAAAGGGAGAAAAAAGAAAGACATCTCAAAGGGTTTGTTCCACAAAATGTGAAATAATATCAAGTCAATTACTGGGTTGCAGTTCCATTATATTCTTTAGATCCTGTTCTAGTGAGCCATGACATTCTTAAGTGACAGTGTTTGAATTTGAATTCACAGAAACTGCATTAATTTATTCTCAAACATGAGAAAATTCAGGGAGAGAGAGAGAGAGAGAGAGAGAGAGAGAGAGAGAGAGAGAGAGAGAGAGAGAGAGAGAGAGAGAGAGATGAAAGAAAACCTTTGCTACAAGATGCATATAATCCCTACCAGACAGGTGATTCATAATAATTATAAAATTATATTTCAAAGGAAGAAGGCATTACCTTCTGCCCTCCAATCATTCATTCCTCACTTAATCAGGTAATCCAATAAACTGCCACTGTGGTCCCAAAGATATTGACGTTTTACATCCATGGTGAATACGTTTTACTTAGCAAGAAACACTATGGAATCATAGACATGTATATAAGTACCTTCAAATGTTCTAATTGATGTGTTATATTCTACAAAAAAAAAAAAAGACAATAATTGCATTTTCGTGCACATAAAAAGCACAGCTGCATTTAACATGTTCTTGCATTTTTTTTTCTGACAGACTACTACTTCCAAGCAATAAAGTTATTGACTATTTTATGCATTAACATATTTGTTGAATAAACTCTAAAAATCTCAAAGCTCATTTATTTGTGACAGACAACAGAAAACGTATGTTGTGAAATTTAGCTGGCTATCAATACTCTGTTGTGAATGCCATAGGTTATCAATTGCATGAGCAATATGATGTTGGTTATGTGTGAATCATATTTAGATCATTGAAGTCATTGTGTGTCTCTTTTTATCCTAATTTCAGCCATTAAACGGATCAATTTGAAGCAAGTGCTCAGTTCATCTTGCACAAAGGTCAAATCATTATCCAAAAAAAGGAAAGAATGAAAGGGAAACAAATACAAATTCATATTTATTTATTTATTTTTTTTTAGAATCGAGGATTGAAAAGTTTGTTTTTCAGAGTTAACTTTCAATCTTCTGCATTTGCTTTTGACTAAATAAAGAGATCTTGAACAAATATGTTTGTCTCTATATGCTAAATTCCACAGGAAGTCCGACCTTTTTCCCGGTGCATTCGGACTCCGGCAGGGTTTCCCTTTGTCACCCGTTCTTGTTTTGGTTGTTTTTATGGGCAGGCGCAGCCAGGGGTCGGAGGGGGTCCAATTTGGGGACCACAGGATTTCGTCTCTGCTTTTTGCGGATGATGTTGTACTGTTGACTTCATCAAACCCAGACCTGCAGCACGCACTTGGGCGGTTTGCAGCCGAGTGTGAAGCGACAGGGATGAGGATCAGCGCCTCCAAATCCGAGGCCATGGCCCTCGACCATATATGGATACCATATTCATTACCATGGTGAGTCATCTTTTTTATGTCTTGTGAATACAAAATCTCCTCCTCATCAGATATATTTCATGTCATGTCATTTTATCAAAACTGCAGAGACACAGATATTAACTGATGATTTCATAACTTAATAGATGCAACATATTCATCAAAGAATTTGTCAGACAATATGACAACAGTCCAGTCCCAGTGTTTACATTGCTGTTGACCTGCAAACCTGAAACAATGACCATGTAACGCCCGATGAAACTGGTGCCAAGGGACAAGTGTTCAATTTCACAATTGTTGATGAGGAAATTATTTCAGTAAAGCCAGAGCTGATCCAAGCCAACTACTAGCGTAGGTAGGGTACGACTGGGACAAATCACTTGTCCATCACAGGACACAGCAAAAAATAGAAGTTTATATGTTTCTGTTATCCTAAGCCCAATTATTTGTCAACCAAATTGCCACCTGTTAATGTGGTTGAGGCGAGCTTGTACAAGATTATAAATATGTTGAGCTTCACAAGGATTTCACCATGCTTTAATCCTGTGTGTCACAGTTCCGTTCATGCCCTTTACATTAAGGCACAGTGTTCCGGGCCATTTCATCATTTATTCATTTGGGCTAACAGCAACTTCTTCAGGGAGTCCATGATTCTCTGCTCCAAAGAGATGCACTCTGCACTCCTCCCACAAAAGGCTCCCCCTGCTCCTGCAAATTGCATCTTTATGAAGGAATGAGAGCAGGCCATTTTGTCACAAACACGGCTCTTCAGGGATTGCCTTAGACCTGTAATTGACTCGGGGACACTGTCCTTGTCACGTCCCGTTTTCCCCCAGCTGGAAAGTATTGGGTGTAAGTAGCAGAGAACTGCACGACTTGAAGAAGGCCAGGGTTGGATTAAGAGGTTTGTGCAGCGAACACCATTAGGGCTGCTAAAACCCAATAGCTCTCTGGTGACAGTGTGGTACTAAATGGACTTGCAGCATGGTATTTTAGCATTGTGGTCCAAAGGGACTTTCACACTTAGCCTTTTAGACCGATCACAGTCCTCAAGGTCTTTAATATAGAGGCCTCTGTCTGTTACAACTCAGAATTTTGTTGAACATTAGCCAGTCTAGTGGCATTTCAGGCATGCATGAGACCTGACATTTTATTGTTCATTCATTGTGACTTCTGCTACTAAAATGCTTATTGAAAACGCAATGACAGGTATTTGCTGAATAAATTAAGCACTTGATGAGGACATACAAAAATGTCACTTTTTTGACATAAAAGACATCAACTTAAAATCACATTTTTAAGAAAGAAATAAACCCTTTACTGTTTGTCAGATTTTTTAACGAGTCATTCTGAAAGTCGTCTTAGTTTCCTACGTTTCGATAAGAGTTCATAATTCCTCAAAGAATGCAAAGGTTGAGTTTTTAAATCCGTGATGTGTACCCAGGTTTTGACAGCTTACCACCTTTTATGGAGGGAGGTGCATCAAATGGTTGGATGTGCTTCTTAAGGGAAAGAAAGGTGCAAGACTGTCAGCCTTTAGATTCATGTTGTCAAAGAGGATTTTGAATTCACAGAGGACAGAAAGGGAAAAGTGTGCATTTTGCGGCACCTTTTTCAGCAGGCCATCTCATTTTCATCACTGAAATAAATAATTAATGTACAGTAGCAGCTGGAGTAATCGGATTTAGGGAAACTTTTGTGGTTCTTATAAAAGTCAGGGACAGAAAAATTAAAAGGCACCCCAGGAGAAAAAAAAAAAAAGAAACATATTGCATTCAGTAACACCCAATATATCTGAGCAGACCACGCTGTGCAAGATGTTTTTACTTGAGGAAGGTTTGCATAGGTGGGTGTGAACCTTGCTGTATATTTGCTTGTGTGTACAATTATCTGGGTGTTTGTGTCAGGGAAGGAAATGCAGCATTCACCTTTTGCTGGAGGTGGGAAAGGTGAGCTGTGTTGGTGCCTCATTATATTCAGGCACTGCATTGCTTGGCCTGCCGAGTTTCTAAAATAATCTGAACCAACCTGCAACAGTATGCCCACAAAATTATATACATTTATTTTCATTCTTAATTCCTCATTTCTCTCTCTCTCTCTCTCTCTCTCTCTCTCACTCTCTCTCTCTCTCTCTCTCTGACCTGAAGTTGGAAAACATGATGTTATTCATTCAAAAACTGAAGTTCTGCAGTAGTTCCAGCTGAGGTTGATAGTGCAGACTGAGGGACATCCACCAGACACAGTTAAACTGTGGTCATAGAACTAGCCATTATTTCCAGGGAGATGATAGTTTTGCAGCTCCTGGAGGTTCAAGATGCCTCTAATTTTCATTCCTATGGTTAATCTTGTTTGCTTTTTCTTTTCTTTTTCTTCCTCTTTTACATTTTCTCTCTAAATTTTTTTTGACATCGTGTGCAACACTTGATTTATATACCTGCTTGCGGTCAGTTCAGTTCCTTGGAGAAGACTGTCAAAAAGCACCGTACATTTACAGACAACAGGAAGAAAGTTTTTGTATACTTCAGGACTTGCTGAATTTAGATGTTCATTGTGCTGGTTCATTGGAGAAACCTTAGGATGAGCTTATTTCTGAATATTGCACAATGTTGTCACTGAAGGTATAACCTGTTGTTGCACTCACAACTCAGACCAATCCATTCAATCACCATGACTGTGGTTGAAATGGGTGATATCTGGATGTTAACTCAGGAAGAAAAAAAAAAAAAAGAGTGTACACACGTTTACCTCCACCACCAGTCAGGTGGGTGCCAGTTATACCCAGGACAAGGCTATGTTTGCCCACACCTTTCACCAGTTTGGCAATGGCAGCCCAGCCAAGCCAAGCATGAACAGGAGGATTAAACTTTTATCTCGGTCAGCAGTGGAAAATAAAAACTTGAAGCATCACATCTTGAGAATCCCAAACAGTGAGCGTCATGTTAGTGTTTGGAGTCAGTTCAGAGTTTTGTGTCTGCATGGTTCAAAAAAGGAATGTGTCCTAATGCCGCATTATCTTAATGACGTAGTTGATGACAAAATTGATTGTGAACCAGACAAAATTAAGAAATAATGAGGAGTTCATCAGACTTCAATGCAAAAGGCAAATAATCATTGCGTTGCTGAAAGCACCCATCATATCTTGGGATAAGTGTTCTTTCTTACCTGTCATTTGGAGAGAGAGTCTGATTTTCCCTGCCGTCTCTTCATCAAAACCATATGCTCAATAAAATAGCTACGTTCAAGGGTCACAAAGTGTGTTCAAAATTACTCTGCAGCTGCATTGGACAGATATGCACGTTTCATCACAGGATCTTTTCACAATTTATATCTTGGAACTTCAAACTAAGCCTTTAAAGTCTATCACATGGGATTCTGTATTTTTTCCGATTTGATAAAAAGCCAAATAAATATATCTTGCAAATCCTTTGAGAGAGGTATGCACGTTGAGTATCTGCATGCCTGATTCTGCTTTGATGAATGTGACAATGAAACAAAACACACTGAGAGACACACACACACACACACACACACACACACACACACACACACACACACACACACACACACACACACACACATACACACACTACGATAGATGTTGATATAGCCACTAAGAAATGTTTTCAAATGAATGCTTTTCTAATTTTTTTCCGCTCTCTCAGTAGAATAGCATTGGAGGCTATTTGAATTGAAGTCGGTTCCTTTTAACAGGCCCAGCCTGTATGCCTCGCCCCGTCCTGGCCTCACTGCCTGTTATTGGCATGCTACAGTTATTGATGTCTCAAACACAGGCTTTGATTTCTCCACCGTCTGGGAACTCTGCAGCATTTAAAACTTTTAATCGGTTGCATGCTTGTGGTCAGGGTTATCTGGGAGACCTCAAAGAACTCCATAAACTTTACCTAACCCTTTCACAAATGTGAAATTAAATCAGCATGGATCTGAAATGTAAGTTCATTAGTAAGGTTAGACTTTGATGGAATTTCAGGGCTTCATTTTCAAAACAAGGTTACCTTCACAAATAGAAATAGGGGACAGGCAATGTTTATAATTATTCAGACATGGATAAAGCCTCAATAGCAAGCAGTAAAGAAAAGGGACAACATGAAGAAAAGCTTTTTTGGGGTATAAACAATGACAGAATAAGAGGTGAACTGAGTTTGGGAGTGTGACCAACAATGATAGGTTAGCTTTTCTGAGTGAAACACAGATACGATACTCGTCTCTGTGTGAAGCCGATGAGTTGCAGGCCTATTTAAAATAAGACACACTCAATTCAACAGTCTCACTGGCACCTTATACTTCCACTTTTTCAATCACAAATATCTGTGGCACAGAAGCCACACCCCAGCTCAAACACCCCGTCTGAGAAAGCTGTCAGTCACCAGTGTTAGGGGCTCCCACTTCATGAAGGGGCAGTAGAGGTGAGGGGTCAAAGGTTAACTGCGACTCTTTGGGCTGAAACAAACTTTGATGACAAGTTGTGTTCCTGATTTGCCAACGGTGGAGGTCAAAAAGACCCTGGAGGAACCATTGGCTGTTTATCACTTGAACTGCATGAATAACAATCAATTTGTCATGTGGGGAACAGGGACCTTTCGTTTGGCATAATGCATTCAGCCACAAGCTGTGGCAGTGACTGAGTGTTTATTAAACATATTTTCTCACAAAAAAAAAACCTTTTTAATAACAAACTAAAGAAACCAATGTGCTTCCAATCATCTTAACAAATATTATCAAAGTTTAAACAGAACTTTAAAACATCGGCTTCGATTCTTGAACCTCATTTGTTATCACATTAAAAGTTGAAGCTATCTAAAGATTATCAATCACGCCCTCAAAACATACTGAGACACAATGTTAAAACTGCTAATGTGTGGCTCTTGATTATTGATAGGCCATTTGGAGACAGCTTTAACAGCACAATATGTCTCGCCATTTATTCCCTGACCTCATTTTGGCTTCGGGACAACATTATTCATGTGACAGCCGAAGGAGAGGAAGAGAAAAAAAAAGATGATGCCTGTGGGGAAAATGGTGTGAGTGTGGGTGGAAGTGTTACAGAGGTCTGCAGGATTACCATCAATAACCAACCTCCTCTTCTTGTATAAGAAGCCAGGAAGGAAGGTGGGAGGAAGGGAGAAAAGAAGTGAAGAAAGAGTGATAAGGGCACTGAAGAAGGGTCACTGAAGGGCAACCATTAACTTAAAAAAAAAAGGCCCAGGCCAAATGCTATTTTTAAGTTCCTCTTTCTTCTCCTCTTCACAGCTTGGGGTAATTTAAGAGTGTCCAAACCCAGACAGTGTGTAACGGCAGAAGCATTCATCACCTGAAGAAGACACAGGGTGTTCACTGGGAAAGAAGGATGGGGACCCAAGTAGAGGCAGGATGGAGAGGGATAGAGGGAAGGAGAAAGAAAACATGACCTCGCATCACCACCAATTACAAGGTGATTCGTTTAATCAGACAATTTCATTCTTCAAACTTAACTGACTTTATTTAGGACTGACTTGGACTCTGTTGAAAAGAATTTCTCCTGGTTTATTAATCCTTTATCAGGCTCAATTTCTTGGTTTTGTGGTGAGATTTATGAAAAAGAAGTGCATGCTGACGGCCCCTGAACCTTCAAAACGTGCTGGTATAGAATATATATTCAATTAATCGATGTATTCTAAAGCTCGAGTAAATCCATGGTCAACTCTGGTAAAGAGTCAGAGGTCAACTCCTGATGCACGTCATCTGGCATTGTATTGGTGCATGTCAGTTTCCAACGGAGGTGGATTGCTTGGTAAACTTAACCTTTGGCCGCATTAAAAAGCCACGTAAGTAATGATACCAGCTGAAAGCTCCACAACAACAAAAAAGAGAGCTGTAATAGATAGAGATAATAAATCTAACAGAACACTGCACATGTGCGTGTGCAGGCGGGTGTATGTGTGTGTGTGTGTGTGTGTGTGTGTGTGTGTGTGTGTGTGTGTGTGTGTGTGTTTGTCCACATAACATTAAATATTCAGATTTTTAGATTTAAGTGAATGAAATTAATTCAAGCAAAGACTTGAAACAGGGAAAGGAAATGTGAGGGAAACCACATCTCCCTTAGTCTTCACTCCATATTTTGGCCAGATTTCAAGACCTCAGGAACCATTTGGGGTTATAATGAATAAAATCATGTATTGTTATAGTCAGAGGCACCAGTTCTCTCCTTCCACTTCAAATGTAAATTAAAATCTGAAAGCATGCACTACTTTAGTTAGAATACATTTTAAGGCTGAAAGACAAGTGTGGAGAAAAACGGTCTAAAATTTGGATATTGATAAAATTAATGAATTGAATGGAATGATCGACAAGGAAATATAAAGTATGCCAACAGAAAGAAAAGCAAGTTCAATGCTAAATCAAAATTACCAACAAGGGGGAAATGGCAGTGAAGAGAGGTTCCTTGTTTGTGCTCAATTAGCTGTATTTTCAATAAAACCAAAACTTTCCACCTCATTGACTCCCTCCTTTGTCAACAACCTGCACTGTTTTCATGCAGAGCCATGAGATACAAAGGAGCTACCTCAAGATGTAGTTCCATATTGCTGCTTCAGTCTCTCATGTGCCAGCACCCCACTTTACAAAGCACACTGATGTCTTTATGCTTCTCTGTCTTCAAAATAAAATTCTTGTCTGATATTCTGCATTGTACCTTTATTTCAGAAGTTATATTCTATTTTGTGACGGTTGTCAAAGTTACAAGGCATTATTGCCACCTACTGATTGCGGAAAAGGCTTGTAACTCACAGGACAACGTGCCAGCTACAACAACTCAACAGTGCACATTATATTCGCTGTATTCATTATGTTGAATACTATAGTTCTGTTGATATATTTGTGTGTGTGTGTATGTGTGTGTTCTGACTTGATGTAGGTGTCTCCTGCCAGTTGAACATACCTGGAAACCCTCCAAGAGAAGGCACCCTGGAGGCATCCTGTTCAAATTCTTGAATCATCTCCTCTGCATTTTTTTTTTTTTTTTTTACAAAAAGAGGTACACACACACTACTCTGAGGTCCTTCCGTGTTATGACAATGAGTGAGGAATTTCCCGTCTTTGAAGGTCAGCTGGTGAATCTTTGGTGTTGTCTTCTTGATCAGCACATCCAGGACACACACACACACACACACACACACATATAATAAACAAAAAGGAAATTACACTGCTTGTCAGTATCTGCTCAGCTGTCTATAATCAGAATGTCAGTTCCCATGTATAAATGGAGAGCCTCAAGGGTTCTCCAGTGGAAGCATGTCCAAGAGTCTTCCCTCTGATACCAGAGTTAATTAATGCATGTCACACCAATGCATGCTGGAACGCACTCATGCTTATAACTTTGAAATTCCTGCTAATACATGACAAGTTATGTTCTGGTTACATATCCATTAAAACCATCCATGCACGACTGAACGAAACACATAAAAAACAGGAGAAGTATTTCCACAAATATAATATTCAAGGCAATTATACTTTGCATTATATTTTTGGCAATATGGTAATTATAAAAAAAAAAAAAATCATGTAGTTGTGTGGGCCATGGTGAACTAACAAGCAAGACTGCAATTGACATCAACAACAATGATCTAACTATGCGTGAGTTGTTGACTGTGACCTGCAGTGTGCCCTTGCTGGCGAAGGTCCTGAATAGCTAATCTGGCCAACCCAATGACCTGACTGTGACTCTCAAAACTGGCTGCATGAATGCAAACAATGCTGGCTGGTTGTCCCATCAACTCTCTGTTTTTTCCAAACCTGAGCACAACAGATGGGATAAAACAGTGTGCAGGTTTATAGATGTAGATATAAAAGATCAAAAGAGTTCTGCTTGGTGCATTGCTGTTACCTTCTCCCTAAGTCTAATTAGAAACTTGGTCTTGGCCTGTTTTGCTGGCAACATAGTGTTAACTTAATGCACCGTGAAAGAATCATTATGCCACACTGCAGATGGGCCCAACCATGCAAAGGAACCTTTGTGCCTCCTTCAGACTGCCAGTTTTTAAAGAGGGGCAAACATAAATCAGACAGCCAACCATTTGTTGATGACAGAAATATGTATTAAGGCGCAAAAGGCAACAGGGGAAACTGCTAATACAAGAAAGTTAAGATATCAGAACAATCACTGGCATGAAAAACTGATTCAAAAATGAACAAGGTGAGAGTGAGAAAAACAAATGGAAGTAGACAAATAACTGCAAGCCAGGTTTACTCAACAGCAAATAGAAAGTGGTTTATAATGCCTTCTAAATTTGTGGTTTTTGTTCCCTTAAAAGACGCATTCAGTTTTTCTTTAAAGAGTAGACTAGAGGTCAATGTCGGCGTGTGATTCCCATCTAAATGCAAGTATTGATTTTTGCAATAAATCCTTCAAAGCTGTTTCAAAAAGGGCAAAAGAAAGTCACCACTTTCTTATAAATTCCAGTTTTATTTTCAGCCGTGTTGCCATTCTGAGCTTTTCCTCAAACAATTAGTTGTGTCAAAGATGAGGGTCGGAAATCAAAGACAGTGAAACCATAATAAATTTAAAGCGCCTCAAGCGAAGAAATAATTAAAAAGGAATCCTTTGAAGGTTTAGGCAGATGGTGGCTCCTTGATAACCTTTTTAGCCTCGTGCCCTTGGGGTCTAAACAAGCAAAAAGCATGTAAACATGTTTTATTACAGCATAAAACCCTGAGGAGGTCAAAGCATGTCTGGACTTCCTTCAGGGCTTTTATATGCCAGAAAGAGGCATGTTCTCACTGAGCTCTTAAATGCAACGGCCGTAAACATGTATGACTAACTGCACGTTAATGACTGGGAGGTTAGGGAGTAATGGACTGACTGGAGTATCAGATTTAGAGGCCTCACAATTATAATGTTCTGCATGGTCTCTGACTATTTCCTCGAAAAAATGAGGCAAATGGTGAAAGCAATCTCGATGCAGTGTGGCTTTGCATGCACAGATGAACATCATTGGTTTTGCGCTGCCCGTATCGTCCAAGGTTTGAAAAGTCATTGACACAATATGTGCTTAAGGAAATTAGAGTAAACACTACAAATAAACTAAGGATAATATCGGTCTGATCACAGGAATTTACTTGATTGTGATTAATTCAAATTGATGCAACTTAAAAGCATCAGTTTTTCACTTGAGCTATTCTCTCCCATCATGTGCAAAACTGTAGCGTGAAGCAGAATTTTCCGCTGTGTGATGAGTCCCATTTGTCTTCATCATAGTCACACAAAACTTTTCTTGTACAACTTTTTTCTTTTTCTTGTTCTCTTTTTTTTTTTTTTTAAATCATATCACCCACCTAAGTCCTTCTACTACTGAAAGAAGGTTCATTGCCTGCCCAAGCACAAGGTCTTCAAGTTATCCTGAGAGAGACCAGGACATAAACCAGTTCTCAGGACACTGACACATTTATTAGCAGCTTGTTTTTCCAAGAGTCATGTTACTGGCTTTTTAATGCATTTGTTTTAGGACACAAGGCTACATAATTTGTCCGAGATGAACCATGAGAAATGCTTTCAGACTTAACACATGTGTAGCAGATATAAATTGCCATTTTTACCTCCCTCTGTTGTCATCATGGGAGGTACAGATGAAGATACGGAGCTGAAGTCAGGTTAATTAAACTGATGTTGAGAAACATGAAATGCTTTTTTGCCCACACACTGAGTCCTTTCCAATGGTTTGTTTTGGTTTCGGTGTTTAAGAATGTTCTTTTACTTGCATTTTTGTTATTTGATGAACAATTGTAAGCCTTGAGCAATCAACCCACCTACCACATCTGCAAAAGCTGCCCTTAAATATCCATTTTGTTTTTCTGAAACAGTAATTGTAACACCTAACCATATGCTGATAACATTAAAGTCATCAGTTGTAATGCTGTAAGACAAAACCTCCATGGAGAGGAAAACATCCCAAAGCCCTAAACAATTACAGGCATATCGCACACAATCCCCATGTAAACAGAGGGAAGAACGCAGCATGACTGCATTCAGATACATATCTTGACAAGTCAAATCCACACAGGAGAGGCACATAAAAACCACTCTGGATACTGGAAATCAGCTGTGTTTATTGCCAAGTGCCCTTCACAGCAGGAGGTCTAAAGAGTCTACGGCATGCATATGGCTCCTGAGGGTCCGCTCAGGCCCCGGACTCTGTCACACCATAGTCTCATAGTTAACCTTTGTTTAATGTGCCAGTATTCCTGATGCCTGTGTGATCTGATGGGGACAAAGGAACATCAGAATTGCCAGTTATGGGAGTGGTTGACATTTTGCCGGTTGTTAAGGTTTAAACAGCTTGCCCGCAGGAGGCAGTAGATCGAAAATTGAGGTTCTGACTGCAGTGGGACGACCCAAAAGTCATTTCGGAGGAATTTCACATTGCATTCCTCTGCATGCGTAAGTGAAGAGACCTTTAGAGAATACTAAAATAGAAAATGCCAATGCTTAACTACACATGTAAAGGATATTTACAGTTTCTCTGCATATTAAATGACAAGCTACTGCTGGAAATCACTCCTAATTAGGATCTGGTTCAGTGTTTTGTCAACATTTCTTCAGCAGATCTGTATATGAAAGAGATGTTTTATTTTTGATCTGCAGTTTGTTGACGTACATACTTGTGATTATTTCATGTCTTCACTCGCACTTTCACTTTTGCAAACTAGCATCCATCAAAAACTTTCACTGTACACACTTTAATCTATTTAATGCAAACAGCTACATCAGCGTTTAAACACTGTATGAATAATGAAAAGGGGGCTGCAACACTTGTTGAGTTTTTAGAACAGAAATGAAATTAAGATTGAGTGATGAAGTTCCAAGACAGCTTCGCTGATGATGTTTTCAGGTTTTACTTCCTAATCTAATCTATCATCACGTCACATTTACACAGCTGATTCTACAGAAACCTTTATTTACCCTTTCCCATTTATGTTGATGAATGAACAGAAGCACGGCAGATGAATTAATAACTGTTAGTGTGATGATAAAGACAGCAAGGGCTCCAGCCTTATGGATAACTCAATCAAGGGTTGACAACACCCGGCCAATGCTCCTCTTTTGTAATTAGTTTCTGGGCTGTACAATTGCATTTTATCCTCTGCCAAATATGCTGGGTTGCTGACAGGTAATATTTAAAACTCTTGTTTTATTTATTTGGCAGCGAGGTTATTTCACTTTGGTGAAGCGTAACACACGGGTCTCTGTTTCTGCTGCTTCTGCTCAGGTTTTAATAAAAGAAACATTTCTTTTTTTCTTTCTTGCTCTTTGATATTGTCCTTGCTGTTTTTCTTTCTTTCTTTTTTTTTTCTTTCATTTCCTGTGAAAGCCGAGGGAAACTGCTTATTTGCACCATGACTTCAATTGGCTTAAACTCCCAAGTCAGTGTCTTCACCCCACTCTCAGAGTACAAAACAGGTGTCCTTGGATGTGCTAAGTAAGTTTACTCACAATCTCTTTACACACACACACAAAAAAGGAAAAATTGTAAAGCAGCAATAAGAGGGAATTAATTTCTAAATTTTTCTGTTTGTATGACATTTTCAGAAAATTCACTCCATGTTTAGTTAAGCAAGCATTTATGAGTATTTTCAGCTTCAAAATTTTCATCATAATGGGGAGAAGCATCTCATACAAACTGATTTATTCCTAAGTGCTTCATGGAAAAGACTAAAAAAGCTATCCAATATTCTTAATCTTTTATCAGGTATGAACAGAAGTCAGGAGCCTACCAGAACTTAGCTAGGAGACTTGCACAGTTATTCAGATGATATTCTCTCCAAAGGTTTTCATTCTAATGTTATATTTTTGTCACTCTGAGTTTTCTAAATGTTTTTAAAAAGTTACATATTGTTCTTCTGCAGCGTCTGCACGGCGACACAATGCTTTTGTTGCTAACTATGTTTTGGGGATCTTTTAATTTCACTCCTTGTAATGATCTGCTGCTCAAGGTTAACATTACTTCAGACTCCAAACTTTTGAAACACAGCTTTATTACTCTCATTTCTGTGAATGACCACTGTCTGAGAATGGTGTGAGCTTTTTAACCAATATCTGATGGAATCTATTATGTTCAGAAGGATAATTCAAGCATCTAAGGTTAAGAGAATTTCTTCAATTTTACATCTTTTGTTTGAACAAAACTATTGTAGGAGGAAAAGCGAAAAGTGAATTATAAGAATGCAATTAAAATATTCTTGCATAAGGCTTTACATACAAACCAAACCTCTGAACAGTTGATAATATTGCCAATTTATGCTGTGCAGCCTTGTAAATGTCGCAATTTACTCAACCTCTTTTCTTCTTTTTAACTGATGCGATATTACTGAATAAGTTCATAACATGCACACTATCAAAAGCAGAAGCAGAGGAGAAGCTTCAACCTTTCTCAGTTTATCTTTCTTCAGTTTACTGTCTGGGAATGGAAATGAATGGCCCATCATTCATGCTGTGTCCACACACCATTTTCACACAGTACATGTTTAAACAGGTGTGTGTGTGTGTGTGTGTGTGTGTGTGTGTGTGTGGGTGTAGGTGTCTTTCCTGTTTCCTGATTTCCTGACACACAAAGGGTGCTTTTATACTGATTACTGAATTTTCAGTTTGTAGAAAATCTTCACAATATTTTTTTATGGATATTCACAGCTTTACTTTTATTTTTCTTTTGCTAAATCTTGTGTAACGAGCGATGAAGTCAAAGAGCCTCCATCAGGAAAACAAAAAAAATATCTTCAAATCCAAATAGCGACATCCTTTTTTCCCCTCACTGTTTATTATTATGTTATGGATCCATTTCTTTTGTTGCTGACAAGCACATAGACACATCCCTTGAAATCAGGTTTTGATTGAACACAGGAAAAGTTTTTCCCTCAGCGGAAGATTATAGAAACTTCCTTGCACATCCATCAATCTGCAAAGTCAGGTTAGTGACAGAAAACGACAAACACATTAATGAGTGGAGTGGAACTTCAAAGCCAACTGTTCAATTATGAGTAAAAACACAACTTTGACTGTCGTCTTTGACTGTAGCCCTTTTTAATTCTGTTTTTGTCGACACTGGAGCGCTTGTTTTCTACTTTTTTTTTTAAATTACAGCAGAGTACAGTACAATATATTCACTTGTATTTAAAATGGCACTTTCTCGGTGACAGATGCCCAAGTTGTTTCAGTGGCAAAAGGTACTGACAAACATCATATAATGGTGTGGGAAAGAAGACTGATGACTTTTCACTTTTACTCCCTACATTTAGTAATTCTTGATGTTTAGATTCTCAAAATTGGCTCATTGCTTTTTTTTTTTTTTTTGTTCAACCTCAACAGTGATGACTTGAGGTGAGAGCTGCGGCTACGCAGACAGGCAGAGTCAACTGTGGAGAGAAGTCATCGGGTCCATTCAGAGTACAGACGAAAACACCACTGGCAGCAAGAATGGAGCGCCTGCTATATAATATAAGACGCCTACAATACAAGCTGAACAGGACAGAATTGGTCAAAGACTAAAAAAGTTTATGGAACCTTCACATTTTCCTTTCATTTGGTTTGATATCTATTTAAAAGTCCATGATTATTTTTTATTTTTCATCTCGACTCAAAAATACATGCAAATGTAAGTTTGCAATTTATTAAGGAAAATTGCACATGACCTTCTGGTGTCAACACAAAAACAGATTGATATGATTCATCAATAACACAATCTTACAGTGAAAAACTTCAAACTGCACAAGGTTGATCTGTCTTTTGAAATATGTGAATGCGGTTTTGGAAACAGAAATGTGTGCTAAAATGCTTGACTGTTGGCTTTGGAGATCAAATAGTTAAAAAAAAAAGAATAATTTGAATTATTTGGATATTGCTTTAATTTATATGTTAAATCTGCTTGTTTCTAACTTTACATGGTATGTGCTGCATTGTACCACAGCTACTACACTCATACATTTACAGGCAAACTCACGTCTACCTCCTGCTGCTTTTACCACTTGGCCGCAGCTGTTAGAGCAGCCTGCTGACTGGAGACAACATTTGAGTTCCATTTAGAAGATATCTGTAGTGCCTGCTATTTGTATGTGCATTAAGATGTGTGTGGACATATGTGTGTCGCTGTTAGTGTAAGATAATATCCTAGACAGTGTTGTAGTTAATGGCGGATGGCACCAGCCTTTGAGGTGCAATAACTCCAAAAATAAGATCTTTTTCTGAAAGCAAAAGTTTTTTCTTTTTTTTTTTTTTTTTTGTTCTGCATAGAACTGGATGTCCCTGACTTTATCTGTTACTTTTATTATACCTGTGAATTTAAAAGTAACAGAAAGCATTCTTTCTGTCAAACTCTGTCTGTTAAAAAAATATTTTGAAAATGATTTTGGAGACAAAATTATTTTCCTATCCAACAAGAAATAATTTATTTTATCATCTAAATGAAAAGAAATATATATCCTATTTTTAATCAATGGGCATATGCAGTTTTCTATACAGTTGTAACCAACAAGTGCACTGGAAAGCATGTGCCCTTTTAAAGATATTGTGCTGTCCGTAAACAAGTGTGACAGTGTGAGTGGAATGAAAGTGCTTATCGCTTTCAATGCCAACGCTACACTTTATGCTTTATTTAGATACCGGGATTTTTTTCCGGCATGTAGTTGATGACACTGTGGTGTCTTGCCTCCTACGCCTGCCCTGCCCTGACTCACATAAGAGCTTCTAACAGATAAGCGGTGGGAGAGCGACTGAGATATTCTTCACTGGCTCCACTTTCCTAAGCTGACACATTTTACTGCAGACAGGAATTCTACGGCAGAGATGAAAGTGTTTCTGCAATTATCACAAGGTCGGTCATGCTGGTATATGTTGGTCACTTTAACCTGAATTTCCACAGTGGTGATTTCATCTCATTGCAATTTCCAGGAGTATTTCTTAATAGCAAATCGCAATTCCTCCCCCACAGTTAATCCAACAATAACAATAAGGCCTCACTTACACGGCAACATATTCAAGCGAAAACAGTACATTTTGTTGACTTTTAGATTATTCACCAATGGCGCTTGGTGTCGTTAAAAATTGAACTTTTTGAAAAGACTTTGTGTCCGTGTAACCAGGAAAATGCAGCTTTCCTGAATCGTTGCTGCCACACATGCACACTAGTAAATCGTGTCCATGCGTGAGAATATTTCATTCATAACAATGAATGCACTGTGTGCTGTTTACTCTTGAATACAACAGTACTCCTCCAATAAAGTGAAGATTTACTGCACCATCATCTGAACCACATGTGGAGAGACTTTCTTTTCCCTACAAACAGATGCAATACCAAAGGCCAAAACAACTGAGAAGCTCAGTTACAGCATGCTGTCTCTAGCCTGCATACAGTTGGTTTTATTATATAAGAACAGCACCTACTAGTGGCCAAACATGAAAATGGCATAATTTTCCGCATATCTGCCATTTTCATGTAAACAAACATTGTTTCAAATTATTTCTGCAAAGTGATTCACTTTCACTTCAAATGTCATTTAAATTAGATTTAACACTAAAATAGATTAGGCTAGCGATTCCAGTATGTTGTTTTGTCGCTGCTTTAAGTACATGTTTCCAGTGTTGAGAGTATAAACTACAACATACCTCGATCCTATAGCTCTGAATCCTCAGTTGCCTCCATTCAGCTGCTTTTAGTAGAAAAAGGTCAGTTTCAGCTGGTGGGAACAGGGAGGCTCCTACTGCTTCTTAATTCCTCTTCACTACACAGATGCACACACACCCTCCGCCTTCTTTTTACTGGAGTCCGACAGCTCTTAGGGGACGACAGGATTTTGCTTTGGTCCTTTCCAGATGACCTCCTCTAAACTTGGGTCTTGGGCTTAGCGCACAGGAGGAGCACGAGGGGGAACAGTGTTGCAAATTTGTCACCCAGAGTGTTAAAATTCCCCCAGGAATGTTAATCTGGCCAGTCCTCAAACACACGCACGCACGCACGCACGCACGCACGCACACACACACACACACACACACACACACACACACACACACACACACACACACACACACACACACTTTAATAATCCGCAACCCCACTGCTTCAAAAGGATTTGGTTGGTTCACTACTAGTTGCATTATGACCATGCACATTACAATTGGCTCAAAACTGTCAGCTCTCCAAACTGAGACATTTATATTGAGCCCAATACTGAATTTCAACCTTTAGGAAAAATATGATTTTTAATTAGCATTTATTTGCTTGTAGTTTATGGTTTTTCTGATGAATAGTACACCTCATAAAAAGGAAAATGTGTGCCATAATCATAAACCATGTGGTTGCAATTTACAGAAAAACAGAAGGAAACAACAGTATTGCTACATTACTATAAACCTAAAATCTAGAACATGAAGTAGGAAAGCATTTATAAACTTTTTCAAACATTTATTTAAGACCTGAGTACTGTGCTAAATGGCTTGTAGAAGCCGTACTACCTATCAAAAGAATGTTTTAATTATCTTTTCTTAATTCATTTCATCTGTGTCGAAAGTGGATGCATATATGCAGAGAACAACCTCCGTCTGCTTGTGCGCACAGCCCCCATGAAATATCCAATGAAATTCCCCTAAAGCCTACTTCCTCATATACCGTTTTTTTTTTTTTTTTTAACACTATTCTGGAAAGAATGTGTGTGTGTGTTCTGTCTGAGAGAGAGAGAGAGAGAGAGGGGGAGAGAAAGGGACTGCTCAGATATTTCACCAACAAAACAGGGTAATGTTTACTTGTACCATGATTTCCCCTAATTTGAGTGTTTCATCTTTTTTGTGCGGGTGAATGTGTATTCAATGATCTTTCCTTGTCATAATGTAAAGAGAGAAACAGGCAGAAACTCTTGGCTTTTTAACATCTTGACCTTCAGACATGATTGAATCTGTTCTGCTGCCAGGCCAGACAAAAGCCTCGTGAAAGCAAGGAGTCAGCTCATGACTCGGCCTTAATGTAACCATGAACAGAGGAAGGACAGAGGGAGAGAGAGAGAGGGAGAGAGAGAGAGAGAGAGAGCGAGAGAGAGAGAGAGAGAGAGAGAGAGAGAGAGAGAGAGAGAGAGAGAGAGAGAGCGCTCATGTCATGCACAACATTTATTTATTCAAACTGCCCATCTGCTCTGTGGCCTGAGCTTGGCTGGCACACACACACACACACACACACACACACACACACACACACACACACACACACATAAATGAGAAGCAACTGTTTGACTCAGTCTATTCTTCCCATTATTCCAATACCCTACAAAAGCATTTTTATGCCTGTCGATTGCTTTTTGGGGACAAAACTTTTCAAATTATCATGACACCAATCATTTGTTTACAAGACACATCCTCTCACCCCAAGTTTTACTAAACCACAAACCTTGTGTTTTTCTTGCACTTCTGTCGAAATGAGCCTTTCCACGTGCAAATATCCTAACAAAAGCCTTTAATGATATTGATTTTAATGACTTGAGCACAAGAAACTAACCTTGCTAACCTTGAATTACAAGCTGTGTTTCATTCAAAGTGGTTGCGAGATCATTTGTCTCAATCAATATCAGTTACCCCGTACGCTGACTGAATGGATATATCTATCTCTCTCTATCAGTCTGCCTATCCCATTGAGAAATCCCCGATCCTTAATAACAAACTGGAATACATTATGCCACATAGTACCTGAAAAGGGACCTGAATCGTCAGGTGTTGTGGTGCTGTGGAGCCATACCAGCGTGGTCCAGCCGCTGCACAGCTGGGGATCGTGATGACAGCGAAACACAAAGGAGGCAGCTGTTCAGTGGGCGGGTCTGTAAACAGTTATGACTTGATGACCCTGTACAGTGTTGATGTGTCAAAGTTGCCTCTTTGTGTTATCACTCGCCCGTTCGCTCAGAGTGATGAACATTTGCTTCCTTGTGTGACAACTCTGTTGTCAAAGCTGGTGTGGTGTGAAGACATGGGTAGTTACAACAAACACAAGTGGTGTTAAAATAATGACGGATTATGCTTACATGGGTGTACAATGATTTGCACTTACGTGCACAGGCACATACATGACCATGTTTAGTCAGGCTTACAAGCACTGAGCGATGTGTGAAGATGTTGTCATGCAGGAAGGCGGACATACCAGTATCGTGGCCTCAGTGACCTCTTTATGTTTAAAGAATGCATGCACCTTTTTACTTATTTCTCAGAAAACAAAAATGATGGTTTGACACTACTTCTTCAGATCTACATAGTTAGAATTAGATCACAGAGAATCTGTATCTGCAGACATCCCACATGATTTTATATAACTGTATTCACCTGGAAAATACTTCAGTGATTGATGTCAGTGTATGCTTCAAATACATGCTTCAAATATATAAAGTAGAAGATACTTGCAAATCAGTGTTTCTTTAAACGTGTGTTGTTGTCACAGTGATGGTAGTTTATCCTCAAGAAATTCTTTTGTGCTGAAATCAATTGTCAAAACACAAACTGTTGTAAAATGTGGTTTGAATAAATCCATAACAACCACAAATGTGACCCTGAAAGCAAAAGAATTGGAAAGAACACCCTAAAATTCAGTGTTTGGAACCGTAAATCTCAGATTTTGTGGCTGCCAGATTTTGCCTTCCAGGTAGATGTCAGATTATTTCACATTGACATTGTATTTTGCTAGCATCATTTCTGCCTTTGTATGGTTTTTCCAAAATTTTAAAGGGTCCAAACCAGAGGTAGCCACTGTGACGCCCATGGGCACATGGTAGTTCACAGAGATTTTGTGAGTAGCCTGCAAGGCATGCTTTAAAACTGTGGTCAGTACAAACGGCATGATTTGAAACTTCAGTAATTCTATAAATTTGAAACAAGTACATCTCTGAATTATTTTGTACCCTTGAAGCTGCTGCCAGTATAAAAATAGTTGACAACCCCTGTGCTAAACTCTGTCTGCATGTTATACATTTACCGACCTTGTAAAGTGTCTGTGAGTATTGAGAAAGGCACTATGCAAATTAAATATATTTTAAAAAGGGAGTTTATCCCACAACAATTGATGGGGACACATGCTTAACCTAAGTAAATTAAAAAAAAACCGCCTTGTCACATTTATGTAGGTTAACCAAAAAGACATGACATAAAATTCAAGAACATGTTTGAATCAGCTTTAATGCAATGTTGGTCACGTGTCCAAAAAATGACGTTCTCAGAACTCAGACTCAAAGGTGGCGGCTATCTGTAGAATTTCTGAGATTGTGAACAGAGAATGAACAGCAAAGGCAACAGCAAACAGTGCAAATATCAAGGTAATTATGGAGCTGTAAATGATCAGATGAAATGATCAGAAGCTTCTAACTCAACAACCATGTGCTTCTGTCAGTTTTGTCACTGCACTTTATAATGATCAACTTCTTTTTCCTGTTCAGCATTTATTGCATCGTAAAACATAACTGCATGAAGTGCAATCATTATTGCTATTTCACAGTTGAGAGGTAAATGCCAGGGAAATAAAAAACTTGTGAAGACTCAGTGGATTGATAAAGGTTTTTTTGGTATTCTCAGCCAAGGAGTTAACCTACATATACTCCAAGGTGACTTGAGCCAGCCTTATCAAACCCTGTTAATAGGCATTACAAAAACCATCTCTGTGACATTTTCACAGATATTCAAAAATATGCATTTGCCACAAAAAAAGGAAAAAAAAAAAGACAAAACATGATTGAGTACAAAACTTCTCTGGGGTTTTTAAACTACTGAAAAACATGAATATATTTGTATAGAGAAGGCTATCTCAGGATGGAGCTTTTGTTTGTTTGAATAAATTTTTCCATTACATGAAGTACAATGTAAAGTGTGCTTTGCCTCTTTGAACCACTAGTGCCACCAGCTTGTAAGAAGTTGGCTCTGATTTAATGAAAGGTATCAGATGTTATTTTACTGAAGGTGGTGGTGTTGAAGGAGAAATGCTGAGATAGTTTTACAAGAAAAGACGAATACATGAAACATTGCCCAGCAGTATGGGTTGATATCCCTGATGAAATGTTCTGGGAGAGCATGTGGTTATTACCCCAGCGGATGTTATTGTACAAAACCGAAGACGGGTAATGAAATGATATATGGTCCTTTACAGAGCAGGCGGGAGTGTGTGCACTTGAATGTCTGTTAGGGCACAGGTGTGTCTGTTAAATGAAGAGGCAGGCGTTACCATCTGCCTGAGAGCAGCAACAAAAGATGATGAGATCTCGTCCTGGAGGAAATCTACTTTTGTTTGCCCTGTGTGTCCCCCGGCTTCACCTTTAACATGCACACACACGGTGGTGCTTTTGGCTCGTTCCCCTTTTAGCCCTCTGATGGGGAAAAGGAAAAGGGGGATTACACGAGGAAGTAATTTGTAAAGAGTCATCTGTGTCACCTTATTGCAAGGTTTCTTTTACTTTTTTATCCAGCTCTTGCCAGCTGAGAATGAAAGGGAGTGCGAGGAGGGGCGCAGGTATGAGACAGAGCACTGGCAAGCGGTATCACAGGAGGAGGGGGTGTGCCTCAGAGGGCGGACAGACTTACAACTTGTCCTGCAGTTCCTGGACCGAATGACTCTTTGTTTGACACCTCGTCTGACAGTGGAGCTCTGCCAGGCACGTCCGCTGCTGGCTGACAAACAGCGTATCGTGTCTCTTTCTACCCACCTCTCCCGCTCCGAGCCTGTGGTGAGGGTGACGAACAAATGAGAGAGTAGGAAAGACGGAGTTGAAGGGAGAGAGAGAGAGCGAGAGTGACAGAGCCAAATAGGGAGAAACATTGGGGAAGGAATGTATCAAGTTTGCCTCCTCCTGCCAAGAGACCTGAAGGTAGCTTGTATTAATGGTATTTTTCATCTACAGATCTTCTATCCAATGTCCATGTTGCCACATGCTTTTTTGTATCTCCAATTACACTTAAAGAAGAGGCTTTTGTCCTTCTTTTCTTGTACTGAAGATCTATGGCCTTTCCATCTGAGTACGGCCCAGGTTAACGCCATGTCGAGGGTTGAAAAGCTGTCCTCTTTCGAAGTGAACACAGTAACATTGTAGAGCTGAGGAGCTCACATTTGGTCAGGTATTTATTTTTATTGTTGCTCCACTGACATGGCTCAGCAAGATGTTGAAACACCCTTTCTTACTAAAAGCTGCCACTCACGTAATGGCAAAAGATGGAAGGTAATATAAGGCCAAGATGGGGAAAAATGGAGGAAAAAAAAGAACAGATGGCATGCTCTGTGTAATGGAGGCCTTAGCAGATGTTTACTTTTGGTTAAGGACAAAAATGTGACCAGCCATCGTGAGACTCTGTTGTGTGGGGCCAATGGAAGTTAGACCAAATTGAGTTAATATGCATTAGCATGGCTGTCCCTGTCGGAGGCAGGTCAACTCCACTTTACAAATTATTTCAAGCCATTTTCAGTTCAGTTTCAGTTCTCCAAATGCACATGTCTAGAAAGACATTATTTGACAAAGAGAAATAAAACAAGTGTTATTAAACAGTTTGAGCAACCTTATGACTTTACTGTGAGGCAGCAGGGAAAAGAAGTTTTTTTTTTTTTTTCCTTCCCAGGGGGCAAGAAAGTCAGCCGTGACGGATAGAGCATATCTTCTGCATCATTACATTTGTACTTCAGGTCCGCTTCACAGATTTATGTACAGGAAAAGCTTGTTGTTGCTCTCTTTCCTTTCCACTTGTTATTGCTTTCTCCTGCATGCCTGACTCCATGCACTTGAACATGTGATGTGGAGGCATTTTCAGCCTTTTTACTTTAAAGGTTGCATCGTAACCATGACCAGCTAAAAGTCAAATGTCACACTTTGGAAAAACTGAAGTTCGTATGGTCAGTTTTCTCCGTTTGTGCTGATTGCATCAGCCTCCTTTATTTTATTTTATTTCTTCTTCTTTTCTTGAAAGCATTTATAATCGAGCAATGTTTTGGTAAAGTTACCCAAAATTTGAGAGTAAAACTCTTTAAAATTCTCCACTTTGATTCTTTATGTCACCAGGGATTGTGATGTGGATTTCTGCTTTGCTCATATCGTGTTGCTGCTCATCTTATAACTTATAACTTTAACATCAAACTGTGACCTCCTATGTCGTTAGCTACGCTTTCGAGAGAGAGAGAGAGAGAGAGAGAGAGAGAGAGAGAGAGAGAGAGAGAGAGAGAGAGAGAGAGAGTGTGTGTGTGTGTGTGTGTGGAAATCAAATAATTTATGAGGTGAATTCATCAATGGCAATTTTGAAAAAGCTAAAGCCACATATTTGTCAGAGCAGTCAAAAAATGGTTATCCCTCATAATTTCATATGGAATAACTGATTACAGCATTTTAAATCCAAGCGTAAATTAAGGCACAATGCGGTATGTGCTCTATTTTGTAGGCAAACTTTGTCTGACAAAAGACGCCTTTGAGGGGAAAATTGAATTTGGATCTGTGGATACAGTCAGGGGTTGAAAATGTGCGTGCATGCCAGTGTGTAGTTTAAAGTGAATGGCCCCATACAAGAATGTGCCTGCTGCATGCCAAAGGTGTGTGTGTGATCGGAGAGGCAAATGCCTGTATCTGTGTTTGCACGTGCAAACATGGTTTAGAGAAATTGCCTTGTTGGTAGAAAGCAAAGACCAAACCAAGCCTCTTCCTCTCCTGCTCATAACTTTAGCCTCAGTGCAAGCTCACATTTTGCAGCAATTCCTGTTCCTCCTTCCAACTCATACCTTAGATTAGGACCAGACGCAAGGACTGTTGCGTGAGTGTGTGATCACTCTGATGACGTGCCGAGGTACAACTGCTATGACAACCTTAAGCAGAGACCTTCAAGGGATTTTCCAAAGCTATTTCTTTCAGTAAATAAACAAATATTTTTATTTCCCTGTCCAGAGCAATGGCAGCAAAATAATAAAGGCCAGTGAGTCATGTGCAGAAACCCACATATAGACATAACAAACTTGCCCACATGGACAAAATCAAGGCCAAAGAATGACTGGCCATGTAAGCACCAGGGGAGCAAAAATCACAGAGTTATAAACAGATGTTCTGAAGTCACAAAATAAAATTATCTCAAGACTGAAGTCCTCTGCAATCCCAACATGTGTTGGTCTGCTGTGATAAATATAACAGTGTTCTCTCTTCTTTAATTATATGCATTTAATGCTGTTTATGCTGTATTTGAATAATCCAACCTCTATACCACTTCATCCAACAAATAATCGCAAGGGGTTGGCGTCAGTCCGAGCTTTTGTTGGACGAAGGCAGGTACACCCTGGAAAGATGCCCCTTCTATCTCAGGGCAAACACAGCGAGCAGAGTGCTGGAGCTGATCCCTGCTAACAATGGGTGGAAGCAGATTCAGCTCCAGTCCATCACAGGGCCATGTGTACCTTTCTATGTTTACAGAGACACACAATTCTATGGGCAATTTAAAGTCACCATTAGACTCAAGTGTATATCTTTAGATTGTCAAAGGGACCTCTGGCATTGTCCGAGAAAGACAATTAAAAGTCATCAATTAGCCTCAAATGCATTTTTTTCTTTCGTTTTATTTATTTATTTATTTATTTATTTATTTATTTATTTATTTATTTATTTTTTGCTGCTTGAGGAAATCAGAATATGGATAGAAAGCCCGAGCAGGGAGAACGTGCAGACTGAGAGCCATATGCAGACCTCTCTGTCTCTGATGCTCGTCTCTCTACGGCTCATACTTCAAGTCAAAATTTTAAGGAAAATGCAAAACTCTTTTAAATGTAAAAACTTAGGATGAAAGAATATCTTTTAAATTCAGTCAGGTGATGCTCAATAATCTTGTTTGCATGTTTGTCTGAAATAATTCTTTATCAAGATTGCAGTGGGAAACATTTCAGACATGACTGTATAGTACGCACTTCATCCGCTGCTCACTTCACTGCAAACTCCAGCAAACTCTCTCCAGCTGTCAAGGCTTGTTATCAATATAGACTGTGAGACTGTGTTTTGTTTGCAAGCTGTTGTCAGCCTACTCATCAGTGTGATTTTGAAGTTAAAATCAAGATGTCAATTGAATACACAATAAAAATTCTTAATGAGCATCAAAAGCCAGTCAGAATTGCATTAGCTCTAGCACATTTTGCATTAAACCAAGTTTATTTTAATTACTGAAGCTTCTTTCACTTTAATGTGTCCTATTTTCATGAAATAGAACAGATTTTTTTTTTCACATTAGGGACTGAAATAGTTAATTCCAACATCAGTGTCTAAGCTTTGCAAGTTGGAAACAAACTATTCAGAACCATAAGGTCTCATCTCGACAATCAGCTTGAAAACATAGCTTCAATTTATACCAGGTCACTGACTTTAAATGCGGTAAGGGGAAGTCGATTAAATGTGGGTCACTGCAATCACTGTGTTGCTGCTATCATTACATTGCAATTAACATGCTAATGGCGGTGGAGTGACAGGAGAGACAGGGAATCAGGATGAGCTGGAGAGAGAGTGAACAGAAAGCAGAAACAAAATATAGAAAACACGGATTTTCTCTGTGTGTGCAAGTGGTCTAACTCTATCCTAAAGATTATTTACCAAGCTTTTCCACCGCTGTCAGTCTTCATAGTAAATGTGAGCATTGTATGGATTCAATTAGAATTGTTACATCAATGTGAGGTGCAGAAAGCAAGACAGCTGTTTATCCAAACACATTACTGATTTAATCAGTACAACCGTCACACAGTGGTCCCTAACAGCGAGTCAAGGAATCGCCAAATCCCCTGTAATTCAAATGGTGCAAAAGATACAGTGCTTTTAACTTCAATCTGCACGTTCTTACGCTACATTTCTGTTAAAGCACTCTCTGTGTTTGTCTCCTTTTTTATTCCATGGACCCTCCAAAGTAAGTCTGGTGGTGAACTTTTCACCAAAAAAACACAGCTTCAGCAGACAACTCAGAAATAGCAGAGAGTGAGATGGCTGCAGGCTCCAGTGTCTCAGCCCCCAACCCCCCCAGCCCCAGCCCTCCCAAACCCCCCTCCACCCCCACGTCTCCTCTAACACAATCACCTTAAAAAGGTGGAGACCCTAAAATACCCCAATTAAACCAATACTGTGAGTAAATGTGGGAGTGGGTGGGAAGCCGAGGCAAAGCGGGGGGGAAGTGAGCAACAAAAAGACGGAAAGTGTATCAAAGACAGTGGGAAGATGAGCTGGAGATAAATAGAAAATTAGGCATTGTTTTACCATGGAGGAACAAACCCACAGGGAAGCAAAATATAAAGAGAGTGAATTAACAGCATGAGATTTCTTGCTATTGCACAAGACAGATCCACCCCGTAGCACCAGAATATCTTCTTTTTTTTTTTTTTTTTTTGCTACAGACAGACAGAAGGAAAGAAAGAAAAGAAAGATAAAGGAGTATAGATATTGAGGCAGTGATTTACACTCCTTTTCGACGTCTTGTCCATGAAGCCTGGGGGTAAAGGAAATGGCAGAAGGCACAGGGAGATAAGAGTCTGCTTCATGGAGGTGTAGAGATCATGACATTCCAAGAGATAGCCTTACACTTCTGTCTAGCTTGGCTGACTAGAAAGGCAAGAGAATGCAGGCAGATGTACGAGATGTCTCGAAGTCATTGTTTTGATACAGCTCTAAATGACGATAATATTTGACACTGTCCTTGCAGATTTAAATGTTTCAATGGTCGCCTTGGGAAATGTTTAAGTTTATGTTCATTTGGCTTTGTCACAGGTTGGGCCTTTAGAAATACAACAGATGTTTCAATGTATAAATCTTGTTGCTTAAAAGTTCATTGTATCTGCATTATCCTTCCAAGATCTTCACTTCTATCTTTGTTTCTTCAACAAATTAACTAAGAAGTAACAATGAGCTTCTGTAAAAGAATAAAAAAATACCAACCTGTATTGAAATGTGCTTATCAGTTTGCTTAATCCAGCCTACAGAGAAAAATGTAAGAAAAAAAAAATTAGTGGAATATCCTCAGATAACCCTGCAAAATGGACAAGATGTGACTGAAACTGACAGAGATCCAGTCCTGTATCAAACTTCCTTTGAAAGTAAAACTTCATATGTCCTTGCTTCTAATCCTGATGCAGTTATTATAACATTCAGCTCAATGTGACCTTTCACTTAACACACAGACGCGAGGGTGCATTGCATCTCTTCCTCTCACTAGCGGAATAAAGCAGCATTATTTTACACATGCAGCGACGTGCGATCTTTTTCAGACAGAGAGCAAAGTGCACCAGAGTGAAAATTTAAAATGTTCAATTACAACTTAGAAACAGCCCACAATCCTGACCAGTGCAGAAGCTGCCAGACGTGCAGTGATTCACAATGACAACACAATCAGTCATTCGCACTGATGTTGAAACAGGGATTGAGTGATGAAGCCATTCCCTTACGAGCAGACAGAGGCCTAAATGTATCACCAGTCATGCCACACCATTCATTATCGGCCTGTGGCTACCGGGAGGGATGTGATACATGATAATGCCGCCTGTTTTGTTTGTCATAAATTTAAACTCTCGGTCAACATGGAAATCACCATCCAAGCCCAATGGTACCTGTGCTGCCTACTCACCCAAGGTGGGCAAGTATTGAACCATCTGTGCTCACTAGTTCATATATCCACCAATGGACCCGAAGGTGTGATACATCAGATGTAACAGGCTGAAAGTAGGGCCAAACACTGGCCATTATGAAGCCAGAGCACTGGAAAATGACACAAAATGCCTCATTCTGTCTCTCTCTGCAGACGTGCCAGACAGTTCTCATGACTATGATGCCTCTTCTTCTTTTTTCATGTAACAACTTGATGCTTTCACATGGCAAAAAGTCTCAGTGAAAGTGCTGAGAAATGGCCTGACCCATTTAGGAAAAAAAAGCCACAGACTAATAGCGATTGAACTGTGCTACCCCACACTTCCATTACATTTATTATCATAAGTAATAATTTTATGAAAAGTGTTTATTTTTTCCAGGCTCTATTTCCTCACTTTTTTATGTGAGAAAAGACAGAGGTCGAAGAGAGGAATGAGTAGGGAGTAAAAAATGATGGAGTGATTTAGTGGCAATGAATTAGCGTCTGGTCGACAGTGAGGATTCAAGGGCCACCCTGGGGCCCTTTTTTTTTACTATGTGTTTGTGTCTGTGTGTGTGCACGTGCACGCATGCGTATGTTGAATAGGGGGGTTAAGGTTAGAATTTAAGATAAGATAAGAAAGACAACAGTGGGTGGGGTGGTTTAATTGTGTTTATCCAGAGCTTTGGGGCTGTTGTGAATGTGAGTGCGGGTGTGCACTCTGTGGGTCAACATGGTCAGAGGAGTCATCTTAAGTTACTTTGACATGAGGGAGACAGATCACTGTTGAGAAGGGCGGAGGACCAACACACACAAGATGTTCAGGGGTGTTTGTTAGCATCCTGTCTCCTTCCTTCTCAATACCATACGTCAAAGGGGAAAGACAGATGAGATTCACCCCCCGAGTAAACACAAAATCATCCCCTTGTGTATTTTTAACTCCACAGATCCAGCAGTTTCCACTCGCCAACCAATTCATTCAGACAATATGGGATAGCTGAAGGCCCTGACAAGCTAAAACACCTTTCTTACTTCCGTTAATGGCAAAAAACACCCCACTAATGGACAGAATGGTTTATTACCACTTCAATCATCCCTGGCATGTGTATAGCTAGTCTTTCTGTGCGTCTCTGTTGCACAGAGGCCATTAAAGTAGCCATCTTCGGAGCTGGGGGTGGGCAGGTAAAACAGACCACTCAAGCTCATACATTACCTGTAAGCTGTTAGGAGGTCACTGCCCTCAGGCACAGATGAGTGATAATGCTTTCTATAGCCTCTGTTAAATGATTCTGTCTTATCACTTCTGCTATTGTTTTTGATACGATAGAGCTGTAATTTAGATAATTAATTCCTTTACCATGACTGAAGTCTGATGTGTGTGTTTCATTCGTAATTAGCTACTCATAAAAAAAAAGAACAAATAAAGCAATGCAGGGTAGCTGTTAAAACACAGGCTTGGTCCAGTGCTCATAACTGTATCTGTATCGTCACTATCAGTGCCCACAAGCAAGTACAAGCCCTGACAACCACCACACACGTAATGTCGTGGCCTCACAGAACACATACAAAAACACAGATGAATGATATGTCTGGAAAGGACTATGGGAGGTATGAGGAGTCACCGAGACAAAGAGGAGATGCGAGATCAAGATATCAGCGGAGAGTGAGCAACACGAAGTACTTCATCCCAGCTTTGCCCCAGTGTTTGGCCAGAAAATCCCTTTGCACCCTTAACAGTAGCTCCACACACAAAGACGTCATTAGAAAAACATGCATCGGCAGAGTCAAGCCTGTTGTGTTTGTTTTCACGCCAGTAAATAACAAAATTCCACACAGACAACAAGTAAGTAAGCTGTGTGGCCTCTCTGCAATGATCTTTATTTATGTTGTTTCTTTATGTATTTAGAAAAAAGTACGTCATTGTTTCTGATGTGATAAAAATGTTAAACTTGATCCATAAAAGCACTGCAAACTAGATCCATTCAAAAGATGAAAGGGCCATTTGGCAGCTTTGGTTGCACAAAACACTCATCCTGGGTGGACAGGTGGGTGAATCTAAATAGTAATTATCTAAATTTATCTGAAATATAATAGACAACAAAGCAGCATAGAGAGCACACTGTTAAAAATGAAGGTGCGGTACCAAACTAGCCAAACCAGAAATATTATCAACTAAAATGATTGCGTCCCATGAAGGAAATGACCAAGTCTGTGAGTTGTGTGGAAAAGAGAAACTCGTGGATGGACTCAGTGATTTGAAACTGGAAAAGTCAAAATTAATTTTTCAAATATATTGCATGGTGACCTCGAGGTTAGGGTTGTGGATTGAAGATTCTTTCATATCAGTTGCATCAAATGAAATGATTTTATCCAAGAAAAAGTCAATTTTTCCATGCTGAAACTTCTTTGGAGGTTTATTTGACAGAGATTTGCCACAAATGTGAAACAAATTCTAATAAAATAAAGTTCAATGTTCAAACATGCAGCATCTACTCACACAGTTGTAAAAAAAAAAAAAAGTTGTCAAACACCATAAGCACAAACATTTCTAAGATGAAAATATTACCCAGTCTTGGTGGGTTTGGTTGCGTGGGGGTCGAGAAGGGAGGACTGTCTGCCCACCGTTAGAAGACTTTAGATTAAATCCAGGCCACAGTCTTTCTGTGTGGAGGTTCATGTTGTCCTTATGGCTCCATTTGCCTTTGAATGTTCAAGCTTTCCCGACAACCCAAAGGCTCGCTCTTTAGTTTATTGTAAATGGTGGATTTAAATTCCACATAGAAGTATGTGCATCTCTCTGTTACTTCAATAACCAGTGATCTATGTGAAACTTTCTTTTCACCCAGTCTTCACAGAGCTGGGCTCCAGCCCTCCTCAAATGTTTTTCAGGTGACTGATTTACCCTTCAGTTCTCACTGGCAATGGACAATGTAAGCATGGAACCACCATGAAGCACTTATCTCTAGATATTTAACTAGATATCTCCAATGTTTCCCCTCAAAAAGGGTGTGATGTAAGTTCAGTCCAATTTTGAAAGAGACATTTGTTTAATCGCCTCCTCTTACAGAGGAAATCTTCCCTTAAAAATTGTTGTTTTAACTGGTTTCAACATGTTACTAGGAGACATGAGTTTCCAGCAGATGTGGGATTAAAGACAAGCTAAAGCCCACCTACTGCTAAAATACAAGTCTATTATTTCAAGTGGAGTGTGGTGAATGATGATTCAGGCTTGTTGCAACGTTCATCTTATATTTTTAAACTCAACTGAGAATCTCTGTCAGTCAGATGGATTTCTGGAAACTTTGGGTATCAGGCAAAAGCAAAGGATCAAAATATACAGTTTTTGATAAGACCAAGATTACAGTCAACACATTACAGCACAATTATTTTGTAATTAGGGCTCCTAATTACTTTAATCAAACAGCGCACTAACAGAGTTAAGTAGAAGCAAAAGAAAACCTAATGGAGTAACACATTTTGTAATTAGGGAAAATCTTTAAATTATATATGACTTCACTAGTATGTAGGAATGTGTGTGTGTGTGTGTGTGTGTGTGTGTGTGTGTGTGTGTGTGTCTGTGTGTGTGTCTGTGTCTGTGTCTGTGTTCGCATCACAGCAGGTGGTCTCACCCTTGTTGTGTTTAACATTGTGGTTGACATATACTGTAGATAATTCTCCTGATCGGGACTGCAAAGTTTCTCTGTCTCTTCAGATGGAATTAGCTCATGTTTATACACTGCAGTTCACAACATATATGTGAGATAAAGCCCTGTGTACAGCACACAGATCTGCAGTTTATCATGAACACTTACAAAAGGATGTGCTTGGCAACCTGACAGCATTGTGAAATAAGACAGAAAATACTTTTAACATAGCAGATATGATTTAAGATACATTCCTGAATTAAGTCAGGGTTTATTAAGGCAAAAAGCTCTCAGTGCAGGACTGTCATTTTAGAGTTAAAGTCTAAGTGATATCTTCCCTCATAGGCTCTGTGTAATGTCATTACTTGACTGTTCTGAACAAACGTAACCCCCCCATTCACACACACACACACACACACACACACACACACACACACACACACACACACACACACACACACATACACACACAACACACACACACACACACACACACACACATGTCACACACACACACACACACACACTCACACTCACACACCACACAGAGTTGTTTTTTTTTTCTTCATAAAAAAAATGCATTTCAAGAACATTTGATCATTTCATTAAACATGGAAGGTCTTTACATGATTAAAAATCTAGATTAGGAACACAAAATGTGCGTTTCTATTTTTAACTGGGAACTTGCACTTCGGATGTGAAACTTTAAATATTAATAGTTATTTCAAAGCGGCACAGTGGATTATTATACACTTTTAATGGCAGGCTCTCTCATTATATGCCAACATTTCGATTCTAATTGCTTTACTTTGTGTAATTTACACATTCTTGCTGAGAAGCGAGCAGCGGGAGTGAGGTCTCCAGTTGTGCTCCTCTTTCTTCCAGGCCTCAATCTGAACTCTAACATCATGTGTCCAGTCTTTAATTTGCTCCTCTTTGTGAGGTGAGATTGGAGGGCGTTCGCTGGGGGAAATCGATGGGAAAATGGGATGGAATCTGCTGAGTGCATCATACTGAATGGAGTCAGCTCTCTTGGGCTTAAAGGGAATACTGGAATGAGAAAGTCTGGACAATGTTTCTAACTTACAGGAGGCCGAAGACAGCAATCTACTTTCTCAAATCCCCATGCAGAATGTACATGTAAGATTAATTTTGTGTTATACAGAGTTGATCTGGGTTTTTTTTTTTCTTTTTTCTGTTTTTTTTTTTTATGGATTCATTTGAGCTCGACTCTGTTCAGGCCTGTCTGTTGGTTTCCTGCCAACAATACCACATATCCCAAACACAGGAGTTTGCTTTCAAGAGGGAAGTTTGACTGGCAGTTTTACTGTAAGTACAAGTTTTTAGAAGAGAAGCTCCTATTGTGTGGTCAATGCGGTTTAGCGGTAACACTAAGAACTGGTATAGCAGGATATTTCCTTCCCTTCGGTGAATAGCATCCTAATTACTAACATCCTGCTGCAGTTTAATTAGACATCACAGCAGTGAAACAGCCACGGTTTGAGTGTAGTATCCTGCAGTGAAAGATAGTAACAATGAAAGTGAATTCATTTATTGTATGTTAGTGAGTGTTGAAGTCGCAGAAATGGTTGTTAGTGCTGCGAAAATAGCACAAGTTCAGTGACAGAGCATGTTTTCACTTTGACATAGGGAAACTTGAGGTGGCACAAAATCATGTTCACTCAGTTCTAGATGCAAAATGTAATCATGTACATGGTGTCTTCTACACGTTTTACTGAACAGCCCTACTATGTCCTCCTTTTCATATATATATTTTTTTAAAGCTGGTTCTTTGAAATGACCCAAACCTCCCTGCCCTGGACAGTGCAGAAGATTATCCTCAATTAGGCAATTAGAGCAGTGCCAGGAACAAGCTCTCTTTCTGTCACCATCGCTGCCCACCGCTACAGTGCCGGACACCCCGTGATGTCCTGTCATCTGCTCGGCCTGTCAGTGTCACTTGCAAGCCGGTGTGTCTAAGCCGCTGCCAACCAACACGACACACGGCGCTGTCACAAAATCCTTTATAGCTCTTATTTTTTTCTACATAGTTTACTCCTTCTGCATCAACATCTCTTTCAGGCTTTTACTTTCTCCTCCTCTCGACGTCGCTCTCAAGTCTAAATCTCCCCTTAGTCATTATTGGGTTGATGCCCCGCATCCTGGCATCTTTTCTTGAGCAGAGAAAATAAATAAATAATGAAAAAACACTTTATTGTTATGGAACCTGGTGTAAAGGGCCTTAGGAAGACACAGTCACAGTGCAGCAATGCAACCCCACTTTAAGCTTTGTGGGGTTGCTTTGACAGCTGAGACCATTAATTTGCCTTTTTCAACATTGGCAGTAATTCTACATTTTGACATGAGACACAATCATAAGAGGTGCAGCTTAGCTACACAAACTCAGACGGCTTGTAGTTAGTGATACCCCCCCGCCGCCCCCCCCCCCCCCCCCCCCAAAAAAAAAAAAAAAAGAGAAGGAACTCAGTCACAAATTCACAAAACTGGCAACATTTAAATAACCAACAAGGCTTATGCTTCATAGCACAGATCTCTGTCTCCCATTATTTACTCCTCTCTTCTATTATCACTTTAATTGTCAGCAATAAACAGGGATTCATTCACATGAGGTGGCAAGAGTTCTAGAACATGTTATGCTGGTGAGTATGAAACACAATGCAGCCTTCTAGAAAGTTAGAAAAGTAATTAAATTACACAAACGCTTCACATATTGAAAAATGTGTGTGTGTGTGTGTGTGTGTGTGTGTGTGTGTGTGTGTGTGTGTGTGTGTGTGTGTGTGTGTGTGTGTTAGAATTGGACATGGCTGCATACTTCCCCTGCTTTTGCCAGCATATTCATACTTCCTCTGTGGATAATAGGGGTAGATTTCGCCTGACATCGGGCATCAGGTCTGTACATCCTGGTGAGGTTTCCAGTATGTAACAGATCAGCCCTGGCACAGAGATAGACACTTAGTCCGACAAAAAACCAGGAAGAAGATAAACCTAATAAACATTTCTTTGGATTGTGAGTAAAAGACATGAGATTGTTCTGGCAAAACAGATGTAAATACTCAACGCAGAAAGGCCATAATTTTGGAAGAGAAGGAATCATCAAATACTTAAACACCAACTCCACACAGAAAAATTATCATTCTGACTATGCTTTTGGTCTATTTTTTACTTTTTTGTTGTTTAACATAGGGGGAATAAACTTTAATGTTCACATGTGTGAAAGTCAATTAGTTAACTTCAATTAAAATCAAATTAAAGTGTGTGATACGGTCACAAGGGGAAGTTTACGTCTGGATTCCTAGTCGTCATCAGGGTGACAGTTTAGCTAACCTAATTTTGGTGTCATCATGTTCACCAAAAATTCAAAGTAACAAATTCAAAGTGGTCAAAATGATTAGTCAAGTCATCATAAACTTTTGAGACTGCCAGACATACTGTTTGTTGAATGCGCTGTTTGAAACAGATATGGAAACTTGAGTTGCCCCAACATACAAAAACATTGTCTAATGGCATCAGAAATGTTTCAGACTTTACAGGGCCTCAGGTAAAGCCACTGATGGCAGTAAATGGCATTTCATGTTAAGTTGATCTTGCCACATCACCTACGGATTTTAATAATACTCCTCTATAGTTTGAGCCAAGTCATTGATGATCAAGCTGGAACTCTACATAAACATAATAAAAACACTCAACACCACACTTAATAACTAGCTGAGCTACTTTGGAGAGTTCATAAAACTCTGCTAAACAAATACGGTCTCCATTTCTCACGCAACAACAGGAAGCTAATTATTTCGACATTGTGAGCTGGGGAAGGCATCTACATGGGTGTTCACAGCATGGCGTCTCCTTTGATGTTGCAAATCTGTCCACTCTTCAGCCTCAGACTGCAGACTGGTAATGATTATTTGGCTATGGAAGTCTTAGTCATTTTACAGCACACTCACGTTGCAGAGCAACCATGGGACAAACATGTTTACTCAAAACTTTGCTCCATTCTTTATGCATCTTCTGACCAAAGTTGACGTAGTTTATCTTAAGATACTCAAAGTTGATGTGCCTGCCCTGATATACTTCAGTGATGACACTATATAACAAAAAACAGCTTCTGGGTCCAAGCACAGTGTATAAATTAGAAACATGCTTTGAGTTGTAGCTAACAAAGTGTTGGATTTTTCAGCTGGAAAACAGGCGGTAACACGAGGTCTCTACTGCGCTGTGCTATGCAATGTGCTTTGTAAAGTGGCACTTAAAGGATGTCTGTGAGCTTCCCTTCCTGTCAGAGCCAGCAGTCCACTTGAGACTCAAGTACCAACACACATTTTGCACAACCACCCAAAATAACCCAAGCAGGTTCCCGCAGCCTGGTGGAAAGGCAAGCGACCACTTTACAAGAACGTAACTAACACACCCAGTCCTCAAAAAGAGTTCCTGCACAGGTGTGATTAGATACTTTCTCGTCATTATATTAAGGTCAGGAGCATGTATATATATATATATATATATATATATATATATATATATATATATATATATATATATATATATATATATATATATATATATATATATATACACTCAACAGACTGTTGAGACCAGGCTCACTAGTAAATGGCAGGGTTTTGAAGTGCTACTACGAATACATAATCAGCGCTGTCAGCTTATAGAGTGTCTTTCTAACACATTAGCCAGTAGGCGTCATGTTGCAAAAAAAAAAAAAAAAAAAAAAAGAAAATCCTGCTTTCTAGGGTTACTGTGAGCCTTTTGGGCTCTACAAGCTGCAGGCAAGTGGACTAGTGTCTTCTCTGCTTGCTGTCTGCGCCTCAGTTGAATTACTCTAATGTTGTATCCCTCGCTGTTTGTAGCTTGTAATGAAATTAATGCCACTTTAATTTGCATCACCTTCTCCTTGAGTCTCCAGCGGTAGAATGAATGTGGCGTTGTTTCACTGCAGGACACGTTGAGAAGAGGGGGAAAAAAAAACCAAACAATAACAACAAAAAACACTGGAGCTTGGAGAAGTGCCGAATGTGTGTTAACAGACTTGTAAATGGGTCTTTTAAAGTGTTTTTCAGCAGCACTGCTTACTGCAGCAGTGTGGCCAGCCAAATTTTCTTCTTTTTTTTTTTTTTTAGCTTCATCTTTGTGCCTATGGTTTTCATCATACATCCATTAGTCCTGAAGAATTGAAGACACCAGTAGTGCATTGCTCTCCTGAAGGTGTGTGATACAGCCAAACTCAATGTCAGATGATCCACTGAATCATACAGCCTGGAAATCAATGTTATATCCTCCGTGTAGTCATCCTCACAAAGGCAGCAGTTCATTGATCACTCTGCTCCCTCTCATCTCAGCATCAGTTTCTCTAACCAGAGGGGGGGATATGTATTTTCAATGCAAAATAAGGAGAGCTATTACTCCACAGGCTGACAACCAATCAATTCCACTACAGTGTTTTCTGTCTTCGCTTAGACGAGATGCTCAATAAATTGAGCAAGATAAACCGTGCATGTGAATTTAGCTGTCAGAACTGTTCTACAGATGGACATTTTATGATTTGGAGTGAGGTTCGCTATGTGTGACAGTTGCGTACGTACACCATCGCTAAATCCTGAGGCAATTTAAAATAATCATGTTTTTTTCATGAAAAGAGAGTATATGTGCTACTTATATAGCTGAACATCAATCAGTGTGTTGTTAGGGGTATTACTTTTTGGAGTGATAGAAGAATTGCCGAGCATGCAATTGCTCAAAGTCAGCTTGTAGCGGCTTCTGAACCGGCAATGAGTTGACTTCTCTGTCTTTTATTATAAACTATGTGCACGAAACATAAAGTGTTTCAGAAGTGACATTTAGCTGTTAAGGCTTGAATACAACTGCCAACCTGCTATTAAGAAAGAGAGAACAAAAAACAAATCCAATAATTCTATGAGTCAAAACACATCTGAAAGTTCACACTGACAAATAAAGCAATGCAACCATTTAGCTCTGTTACACTTCATTTTCACTTTTATTGGCAACAAATTGCTTAATGCATGACATGTCTTAACACTTAAAGATAGTCAAAATGCAAACAACAATGTTTAAGATTGAAAATAAACTAGACTGGCCAGCAGATACAGACTACATACTCTAACCTCCAAAAAATCCCCAGTAGAGGTTAAGACTTGGATATAAACAGATGTTTGTTTAAACAAATATCCATTTATAACATGTCGTATTAAGTATGGAGAGTGCTTCCTCTATTTCAATGAAGGGGCTCAAGTGTGTTTTCAGCAGTGTTCTCAAAGGGGATCGTGGTGTCATTTGTTTACTTAATTAAATCATGAGAGTCATCTCGAGTGTGACAGGTGAGATAAACAGACGGTTGAGGGTTTCTTCCCCTAATCCCACTGAGACACTTGCATCTAGAATCCTGGCACTAATGATTTCATTAACATGGCTAACAGGGCATCAGTACACCTGTTCACAGGCGTCCCAGCAGATACCTCGGTAACCTTGAGACACGGGTTCGATGGCCTTGCCAACACTGTTTATTTTAGGGCCCTTGTCTTCTTGTGCAGTTTTATTGCATGTTTTTTTTGGATATTTCTTTGATCTCATAACTCCTGCTCCAATAATGGTTCAGTCCATTAGTGGAATAATACGGTATTACTAGAGGACGAGAGTTACTTTCATGCTCATTTTAGCAAAAGTTATTTTGAAAATTAAAATGTTTAATTGTCTCATCTGTGTTCCCTGTTGTGTGACTAAAATCTGTTTGTGTTAATCAGTCCTTATTAAAGTCCAACAATTTCAAAGTCCACTATCTATAACACTCTTTCTTCAAAGACACAGATGATTGAGTGATTGACAATGAGAAAAGAAGCTGGTATGTAAACGACTGCTTTATTTAGCAAGACAGAAGAAAAACACATCTCCAACTTTTTAATTTACAGCAATGGTAGAAGTTGACAGAAATCTTAGTAATTGTCACAGAATCATTTATTTTTATCACTGAAATCAATTACTACCTAGTTTTTGCCAAAGAAAAAGGTGTCACATGAACTTGTTAAATCATATTGCATTATTCCCAAAACTGCTCATTTAAAAACACACCTTATTAACTCTATTTTCCACAAAATAGATAAAAAGAAGAAATTCACCAGAACATCATCGTATCTAGGAGTCAAATTGTCTCCATTTGTATCATATTTGTTGTTTTATTGTTTCAGAACAAAATACACCCATCAGTTGCTTGATGAATTCCCCAGAACAAATCATTTGCATACGATGTCTGACCCTATCTATTTTTTATTGCTTGCAACAGTTGAAGCTCTAAATTAGCCAGCTGGAGTTGCTCTGATCGTTCAGTTTTTGCAGTGTTGTCTCATATCGCTCTTCATGGCTCTGACTTTGTCTCCCCCCAGACCCCTTTTCTCACATTATCTGCATGCTTTAATGGTCTGTAACTTGTCAAGAGGGTCTATCTGTCTGCTCGCCCACTCAACTGACAGCCTCACTGGTGTTTCCCCCCTTCCTGCCTCCAGATGTGATCGATGGCTCCTGAGCCCGCTACCCCACTGTCTTCACAGGTGGATATCATTAAGGGATGATAAATGTAACACATCAAGCCAGACAATCCTCTACACTCTCTATAAACTGAAAGACTGGAGTTTTAAGTGAGCAAAAATCATGCACACTTAATGAGCGTCGGTGAAGTAAACAAAGAGTTGCACAGTTTTTAGTCTATGTCTCATTTGTGAGTTTTCCTTTTAAAGTTTGACCGCCCTTCTGTCAAACCTTTGTGAGAGCTGTTAAATGGTAGAAAACCCATATGAATGCACACACATGAATGTATGAATGAATATCTTACTATCAAATTAAGGTAATATCCATACATATATATCTCCACAGAATAAATTGAAGACGTCCACAGAGATGTAGTGTGCAAGGAAGCGTTTCTTTTTTATCTGTAGTACTGACTTGTTGAGGTTACATAAAAAAGTTTTAGATTAACAAAACAAAATAACAATAATAATTTAAAAAAAAAAACCTAATCCCCACTAAATTTGGACGATGTCTTTTATCTTTATTTAAGACTGTATTACCCAGTTGGGAGTTGTTGGCAGCATTCCTTTATGAATTGTATTAAAGGTCACAGAGAAAGTCAGTGAAGGCAGCCAGTGTGGTGCAGAGGGGAAAAGGAATCGTGGTATTTATCCCATCTATCCCACTACTTTGACAAGAATGATGTTCAGCTTTTCCATTAAACTTACTGTTGCTCAACCAAGCAGACTATTTATGCCTCCAGACTACAAAAACTGTTTGTGTAGCTAAAACTCCAATCTGCAAGCAGGGTCCTCGCTATCCCTTCGTGGCGAGCTGCCAGTAAAGCTGTGCATGTGATCCTCAGAGTGCGAGCGCATAACCCAGACATGATGGCCTACTTTGTCCAGGTTTTATGCACAGAACCACACAGCCTGTAGAGAGAAACTTACAGCAGTGAAGCTTGGAGTTGTGTGCCACACTTTATGAACCAGTTTTTTAAGACCGTTAGGTAGGCATGTGTTTTTTTCGGTTTTTTTTAAAATTATTGATTCACAGAAAAGTGTCAATGCATGCAGCACTTAATTTATTGACAAGATGGAGTGCTTCGCTGTACATGCCTGTCTCATATATGATTTAAAAATGGTATGTGGGTCATGGTTAACGTTAAGAACACTTGCTTATAGTATCATTTACAGTTGAATATAATATTTTGCTGTGTAAAGTAAAGTGAAATTCACATGGGATTTATGGCTTACTGTACATCCTGAGAGAACAGTGGAACTTCCAAGCTGATATTATCAGCTAGACTTGGCATGGACGTCATACTTTTCACAGTAGGCTAACAAAGAGACCGAACTCAACATGAAGAGTGGATCAGATTCACACTGCTGTGTTTTCTGACTCCAGCTGCGCTTGAAGAGAGACTTAAGTCAAAATCCTTAGAACAAGCATCATGTTCAGGTACGGCCTGGGTCTTGTGCTGGATCTTTGCTGATATGGAGCGATACCACACACACACACACACACACACACACACACACGCATGCACACGTACAGACTCATCGTCGCCCCTACAAGTCGGCAGTCACTACATGTGCACACACGCAGAAAGACCCACGTGGTCAGCCATAAGATCCCATCACAGAACAAATATTGTCCAACAGGTTACTACCCTGGAGCACAGCGAAAGGCCTGTGACTTTAATGGGGGTTGTGTTTTCTCAAACGCGAAGCTTTCAGGGGGAAAAGTGAGGCTTTAGAACCCCTAACATGACAGAGAGAACAGGTTAAAAGGAGTTCTCCGTGTGCATTGCACAACTTGTGTACTGGCAAACTCTATTGATGAAACAGAGATTAATGAGTCTCAACATTGTGACTTTGTGAGGTGTTGTTTCAGTCTTCTTCACACAGATGTATAAAATCTTACCATATCATTCTTGAGCCACAGTAAGACTGTTTCTTTTGGTGCCTGAAAAACCCAGCATATGAAGAGGTTATGCCAGATTTAGAGGAATTAAACTTTTTAAGCAAGTAGGAAAAAATGTTAAATATACTCAAGTATACTCAATTGCTTGAGTCTGAAATGAAATCACCCAAACAGGCCACAGTATCAGGAAGGGATATGGCTTTGACTCCATGACACGAGGGGAGACAAGGATGTCTGCATTGCCCAGAGTTATCAGGAGCTGCAGGGTCCTCCCTCGGCTCTCTGAGTCCAAAAATGAGAGCAATATATCAAGCCGGGAGGGAAGGGAGGAACGATGAAGGGAGGTTGCAGGGAGGGATGTTTGCCAAGGTCCAGGTTCACTACCTCTTCTGTTTGCCTTGGCCTGTTCACGAGAACATCATGGGGATCAACAAATCTGCAGAACGTTACTTTACTGGCAATTAGCACTATCTCCTCTGCTTTTAAGAACCAAGCTGTCCAAAAATCATGTTGAAAATATGTTATTTCGGGGTCAAACGTCTGCTCATAATGTGCTGAAAGTCGAGAGATTAGCGACTTTGTCTCTTTGGTATGTCTGTGGTTTTTTTAACATAAACTCATGGAGAAGTGTCAGCTCAGCACTTCTTTCCTGGCCTCCATAGCTTAAATACTATCTGTTTAATCCATGAGAGCCGAGTCAAATAACAATGTAATATCTTTCTTGTTGCACTTGTTTTTGCAAGGTTACATTTGAGTATGAGCATGTTTTACCTTATAACCACTGCCTTCGCTCCACCATCAAGTTGTATTTCCTGAACCCCTGTGGAAATCAGAGGACAAAATAGGTTTCTGTGTACAGTAATTTTAGATTAAAGGAGTTTCTCATTGACTAACAAAACATATTGCTTGAAAATTGATGCAAATGTGTAAAAAAAAAAAATGCTTTTAGGGAGAATAGGGGACAATCTTTAAATAAGCAATTAATTGTTTCCAAGATGGCTGCTGCTGTGGGGTGTTTTTACTGCACTTAGTGGGTGGATGATAGTGTTTATATTTGGGGTTGCTAATTTAGAGAACAGTGACCCCTGTCGAGTTTTACTCTCCCGGATGTAAAATAAATCTAGGTGGCTTCTTTCAGAATGCTAATTTATGTGTCCCTGCTGGCAGCTTAAACTCTGCTCCCCTTTGAGTTGGCAACACCACCAGCTGGTGTGTCCTCACTCCTGCTGAAAGCAACATTGTCTGTGAAGCTTTAAAAAAGGCATTTTTAGTTTAAGAACCTGTCTCTGATCCTGACAGAAATGCATGCAGATCGAGTCTAGATTAAGCATTTTCTTAATGTGTCTTTACAAGCATAAAGACAGTCTTTGTCTCATGCAATGTTACTCTGGAGGCTTCACTGAACAAGGTCTTTATGCTATGGTTGCTTATCGGTGGGTCATCTGCCTATTCTGCTAACTTGGTTCCAACCAGCCCAGTCATGTGCTACTTTCTTGGTCCCTTTTGTGATTAAGATTAAGATTAAGAATTCTGCTTTTTTTTTATTTTTTTTTTTTGTTTTGTTTTGTTTCCCAGAAAATGAAAAGGTGGTTGTCATCTTAATAGTTATGCACTCTGTCACAATAAATATGGTTTTGGAGAATCTCGTATCTTAACTATAGTACGTATAATGCTCAACAATAGTTGAGCACCGTCAACACAGTTCTACAGTCAAGTGAGCGTGGCTCTTCCTCTCAAACTGGAGTAAACAAGTGCTATGGAAAAAAGTGAAAAATGCTGTAAATTAATACAGCAAAATCCATACAAACATAATGTTACTTTAGTTTTCACTGCTGCATGTCAGGAAGGGATTAACTGGATATTGTGTTCCATGGACTATGAAGACGTACTGATGTTCAGGTACTGTAACCTCACAATGGGGTTAGTTTTCCTTGTATGACTACTTTTGATTAGCAAGAACACATAACAATGAACCAATATCTTCGAAAAAACAACAACTAATCATTATAATTATAACTGCTCACTATATTTCCGAAACTTCAATAGCGATGATGTCTAAACCATCAAACTGTCTGTGTTTTTCTTTTGTCGGTGACTCACTTCTTTTCGCATGAGAACCACAGGAAGTAATGTACTACCCTGTCTATTGGATTAAGCATTAATACCAAGAATCTTATGCCATTCTTTTTTCTTCTTCTCTGTATGCTGCTACAGGGCTAAATTAAATACCAAGCAGATTTATTAGCTACATAAAGTCAAAATAATTACACAGCCAGGTACAAGAGTATATCATTGAGCCCCAAACCCTTCTGGGAAATTATACACAAACATTTCTAAAAACAATGAACTCAAAATACTTTCATATGGTCTTACCACTTAACTCACGGGCTCAAATTTCAAAGTCTATATTAAACTAAGTAAAAACAAATAAAGACAAAGAAAACAGATTCAGATTTCTAAGGTCTACAAGATGTTGTCCCACGTGGATTCATGGAGGATTGAAGCAGCAATTACCTCTAAGAATAGCAGTAATTATGTACACTAACTCATGTCTCACTGAAGAAAGTATCCCACTTTATGATAGATTCTTCCACACTGAGTCACAGCTGTGAAAACTGGGTGGAAATACACAGAGGCCACTAAAGTGAGGGAGTTTAATACCTTTTACCTGGGATTACCTGAATGATGGCGTTAGCCTGCTACCATAAAGCAGGAGTTTAACTGTGCAAGAAACCTCTCATCTTTCACCTATCTATAAAAACATTGCAATTTCTCTCTTTGGCAAGCCAATAGCTACAAAGTGAGAAAGAGTGACGGTGACATCGAGTGTAAGAACATACAAAGTAACTTTTCACGCCTAAAATGTGCCTATATTAAGAGGAAGATTAATTTTAGGAGTACAATTTAAAAGTAGCTGGAGTACAATATCTAATCCTAAAAGAAAGGAAGTAATATTTGCAAAATAGCTGTTCACAATGGATGATTTACCAAAATATTTGGCATACCTGTTAGTAATTACCTAGACAGACAAAAGGTTGAAAAACTTATTCTCCAGCTCTCCAGATGGTCATTAAGAGCAAAATCTACCTCCACACCATCGCCAGTGTGCTCTAATTCTCACTTGTGTTGTTCTCTTCGTGGAAGAATGCAAAACAAAAAAATCAAACAGAAATGTCTCCGAAAAGTACAATTTTCAAACAGAAAACTGAATCACAAACAGCTGATCAAGCAAGATGTCCTAGAACCAGCATCTAGTTAAAAACAACCAGAGAACAAGGGGGAGCTTTAAACACTGCATGATTGTTTGAAAGCTTTTGTCCTCAGGCAGCTGCAGTAGGGGACCATTTACTTAACACAGATGTATGCATGTCTAAACAGGCCTTTTCCTATCTAATGCTATGCTAGTATTTTTCTCGACAGGTCTGTAAAACAGTGAAAGGTTAAGAAGATCCAAACCTTTGTGGATGTTTGGGTTATTCTTCCACTGGAATGCTCTTGTTGCTTCAGCCCCTCCAGAAACTCGAACAAAATGTACAGTATACGGAGGTCCATATGACCGTGATATGAAGAGCTAACATTTATTTACTGAAAACGTTTCATTACTTCAGTTGGAATCTCGTAGTCTTGTTAAAGATCTGTTAAGTCTGATCAGTCGTGAGGTATCCATGTATATCATAGGATGGTGCTAACCTGGACTCATCTTCACCTTTAACTTAGGAGCCTGTGATGCTAATGGATACATGTGATGAGAGGACAGTGACTGACGGCAGTGGGAAGCCATGTCTCAGCAGTATCAGCGTGAAAAACAAACATATCACTGTGTGTGCGTGCCATGGGGCTGGAACAGCACAGAGAGCAACAGACAGGGAGTAAACAAAACAACAAAGGACACCTTACCACAAAAACTTGCTGTGATTGAACTCGTTGCCAGGAGGTTTTTGGCTTTTGTGAAGTGATACAAACAGTTCATGAACAAAATGGATAATTTTTTTTTTCACTGCCTCATCTTACGTAAAGCTTTCAGGAAAGCCAATCAAATGAATGATGATCATGATACAGTATTAATACAGACAACTATAGCAAGAATATATATTTTAAGAAGCAGCATGAATGCTGTACTCCAGCTTTAGTCTTTCTTATTTTATATTTTGAAACTGTCTTATCGTGAAAGAAATGTTAAAACGCATACCTTCATGTCTCTCCGTTTCAGATCAGTATCAACAAACAATTTTATCTTGCCTCGCCCTCCCCTTTTCTTTTCAAGATCCATTTCTTCTATGGCCCGCATCAGTCAGTAAATCTCTCATCACTGTGCAGTACAGTAGCTATGTGAAAGAAAAAGAAAAGGCGGGGGTGGAAGAATGGATGGAGCAAGAGCTCAAAGGTCTGCGAGAGTGATGACGGCTGTCCGCACCTGTCTGAGATTACAGCCGTCATGTTTACAGGAAACCAGTTTGACTCGCCGTTCAAACATGTGCTTCACAAACACTTGAGGTAAACAGTCTGGAGAAGCCTAATTTCTCATAGCACCTTTTTTTTCATGATGTCTCATCCTGGTATTCCTGAACATTCATCACCCGTATGAGGGTGAAGCCAACAGTACAAAAAATAAAATGAAAAAGGAGGGTGTGGTTGTACTGACACACATGTTCCTGCTTAGCTTTTGATCTATCTATCTATCTATCTATCTATCTATCTATCTATCTATCTATCTATCTATCTTATCTGTTACTAAGCTCCACTTGTGTACTTGCTCATTCAACGTGTAAAATGAAATACATGTAGTTTTCTATTAATACATGTTCAACTTTATATGAAAATCACAATTTTTATGATGTGTTCATCAAAATGTCTTTAGGCATTTTGGATCTTGTTCCTCAGAGGAGCAAAGAATTGATGGTGGTGTGCTTCTCTCAACAGGCAGTGTCTTTTTAGAAAAGTGGTTTAGTAGCTAAAGTTAATATCCAACTGGACATCTTGTGACTATTTTTCTGCTTTTGTTACATTTTAGTAATCATAAGCTGTGGGTTAAATTAATATTATGTACTTTTAAATGCATGTTCATTTTGTCCGTCATAACATTGACTAATTTGCTGCATATTGACTTCAGATATAGTTTCCATGGTTTTCCTCAGTTGAACCTTCTCCTGTGTCACATGACGCCAGCAATCTTTCCTCTTGCTTCTGTGGTACAGTTGAATGCCATACATTTTATTGATGTTGTTACTCGATGCATTCACCACGAAACAGTGTCTACTTTTTATGTCAAGGCTGTGCAAAGAGCATACAGGACACAAATAGGTTTTTCTTCATCCCTCAAAAAAGGAACCTGGAATTTATCACTATCACAACTGCAGATCTTTACTCTTTGCCAACATTCGTCTAGTCCATTTACCAGCTGCTACTTATTAGATTGTGTTCATAACCAGGCAGTGTGTGTGTATATACATAGCTAAATCATATATATTATTAATATATATTTTTTTAATATTGGTTGTCAATACTGTCTAAATCTTATGAATCCTATCCTACTAACTGATGTTTTCAGATCATGCAACTGGCAGGGTTTAAGTTGCTGTAAAAGGCAAAAAGTGTTACTCTAATTGGCAAGAACTGCAGCATTTTGTTGAAATCCCCTGTGACTGCAGTGTTAGCAAAAAAAAAAAAAAAAAAAAAAAAAAAAAAAAAGGGAGGGAGTTGAAGACAAAAAGACAAAAAAAGGCAAAGCAAAGGCCTCAAAGCCAGGAAAAGATAAAGAGCCTGATTTACTTTATAGATTGCTTTTTTCAGTTTGTATGCATGTTGCAGGTGATCAACCAAGCATAGCACCATGAGTGGCTTCCCAAGTAAACAAGCGTATTCAAACTAGGGTTTTTCACGCTATAAACCCTTTTTACACAAGAACAAAAGTCTGTGGGGAACAGTATTGCTTCGATATTAATTATCTTATGTTCACCATGGCTTAGTAAATCACACTGGGTGTTGTTCATTAACATATTGGCATACATTCTTGCCAGAATCAAAAACAAATAGAGAACACATGACCAATATTCTGCATTCCAAGCAAACATGGAGAATATAATGTCTGCTACTGTTCGTGTCTATTAGATGTTATCCTCAGCGTGCAACATACGTCAGCTTCCCTACGCAATATCGAGTTACCTTACTGTCTTTTTTAAACATGCAAACCTGCAATAGGACCTAAAATAGTGTGAAATCAGCTTGTATAGCTTTGAACACATTTTTCATTGTACAGTCACTTTAAAGTGACATGGATCTCGGTTGGTGGAATACTAATTAAACTTTATTACATCTGTGGGATGCCTCCATTGCAGGTTGTTTGCTCAATGAAACAAATTGAGGGTTTATTGCTCTCTTAAAATTAGCAACAAAAAAGAAAACAAAACACGTTTCTGTCATATACTTTTCACAATTATAGTAAAAGAATGGCAAAATTTAAAACTTATCTGGATCTTTGCTTTTGCATTCTTCAAAATCGTGATGCCACTATAAATGCAACAAAGAAACTGCAGCAAAGTTTGGAACAGTCTCCTATGAGTTACTTTGTAAGATGTAGGAAACCATGAAGAGATGATAAATGAGAGTATTTCAGATCGCTGCTTTATATATTGACTTTTTTTCCATTTGGCTATGATTTCAGTTTTCTCTCAAATGATTTCTCTTCTACTGAAATTTGCCTTCTCAATATGCCAGCTGTGTCGTGACATGTACACACATACTTTATTTCCCCACTGTGCTTACTCTGCTCAGATAATGGCATCAGATAAATGTCTACAGTATGAGATAAAAAATCTAAGACGAGTGCCATTTTGCTGCAGCTGAGAGCACTACACTGACTGTTAAGAGGTTAATTTGTCTCGATCTGATGGCAGCATTTTCTTTTGAGAGAGACGATTTAAAGATGCTAGGCACTCTTGATTTGCTATTTCATTCAAAGGAGTGATTGTAGCTCAGTCAACAGTGATTCAAGAGTTGGCTTCCAATTTAAGTGTGTCATGATGATTATTATTATTGTTTTTTCGCTGGCACACAAGCCAAACGTAGTGATGACACAGTATAAAAGTGTGAATTTAGATATCAAATGTTCCACTCATCCCCGCTTTAGCAAACATTTGTGTGTGTGTATGTGTGTGTGTGTGTGTGTGTGTGTGTGTGTGTGTGTGTGTGTGTGTATGTGCGTGAGCGTGTGCGTGTGTGTGTGTTGATCTGTGAATAGGCTTTTAGGAGGGGCCTATATTTCAAATGGTATTATTCTCAGGTCTGCCTCTGAGATATGTCAATGATTAGTTCTCTGACCTCCTATCAATAAGGTCATGAGTTCAAATCTGAGTTAGACCTGTTTTCAGTGCTGCCTCTGCATGTAAAGATTTTGTCCTGGTGCAACGGTTTCCTCTCAGAGTGGTAAAATATATACAACAGGTTGGTAGGTAGCCCTAAATTGTAATAGGAGTGTGTAGTTGTATTTTCCTTTGTGTGTGTGTTCCTGTGATGGGCTGGCAGGGTGTTTTCTGACAGTTAGTTGCGACTGTCTAAAGCACCGCGAAACCCTGTGGAGGATAAAGTGGATAGAAGGATAGTCAGTGGTCAATCCACCCAATGAAGACACATTTGGCTTTGATCGAAACCTGCACCGTGTAAAGTTGTATGAACTAATAATACCGAGTTGGATTAAAAACACATATTTCTTTTGTTATTAAGTAACTCTGTGGGCAACTGAAAAAACACAAGCTGCTTCATTCACATAGCTTTAAACAAGTGTAAATCTTACAGAAGATATAAATGGCAGTGTAACAGGAAGCACATGCCTCCTCAAAGCTATGTGAAAAGATAAGCTACAGGGATGACACATCAGCATGTTTGGGTTGATGGAATCATGAAGACACTGGCTCCATTCAGACTTTCTTTTTTCTTTTTATAACTTCACAAGCATACCACATTAATGCCATGTCCACGATTTGATTCACTTCTAAAAAGATCTGTGTTGTGCATTCGTTCTCACTGTTGGTCTCTGCAAGGATCGTATGAATGTTTCACAACATCACATGCATAAAACTGTACAGCAAAACACTCAATGCAAAAAAATCTAAACTGCAACTGTCACTGAAATTCTAGCACTCAGTTCAGCTTAGTGCTGTCAAAAAAGTTCATAAGTCACTTGATTTAATCATGATGCATGTTTTTTTTTTTTTATTCAACTAAAATATGCCATACTCCAGCATTGAGACAGACCACGGAGCTGCACAATAATCAGAACACACCACTAGAAAATGTTAAATTAAACACATGATTTCACCAATTACAGTGAAAAAAAAGCCAAACGATGGAAGTACTGATAAGTTTGCAGTGACAGTCAGACTGTTACATAGCTGCTTTTTTCATGGAGCCACTGAAGAAAGAGCAGCTCAGTGTCAACTTATAAAAGCATTAATTTGTCTGGCGCTCTCACACATAGGATGTATGTGTTACTGCTGAAATTTACTTAGAAACTGCCTGAACATTTTTTTTCATTTAAAACTTTTAAATTAGGCTAATTTACAACAAAGTCTTGTCTTTGGCACAATGTAATTGAAAGGGGGAAAAAAAAGCAAAATGGCAAACAGCCGCATCCTCGCTAGACGCTAGATACATCCATCACTTTTCTGACAGATGTGTTTGACCAACATGACCTAGTTTGCTTGCTCTGATTTTTTTTTTTTTTTTCGACTCCTGGTTTTCCCTAAATATATGGCTCAACAAGACTGGACTGCAGGCATGTTAGCAACATTATCATAGTCTACTCATTGCATTTTTTTTTTTTTTTTTTGATGAAATTATGTCCAAAAGGAAAAGAAAGGCTCAATTCGGGATTTTCAATGTGAGCTGTCTGTTGAGGTTCATCCATCTCACTGGCATCAGCTGTTTTCATCAAGAAAAAAGTGACAGCAACAAAGCAGAAAAAAAAAGAAACAGAGGAAAGGAGGGTAAAAAAAGAGAGGGAGAGGGAGTGTAATACATAGTATCTTGTACCGCCTAAAGCACTACATCTCCTGGGAGAGGTTACTGCTGACAGCAAGACATAAAGATAGAAAGAGAACGACCGAAAAAGGTGCAAAGGAAGTTTGAAAAAGGTAATCACCTGCTACAAAGAGGAGAGATATGGCGATGAGAGTGTTGTGGTACTTAGATATTTCACATCACTTTAATAGTCATCTTCACATAAGTGCAAAATCACCAACACCAGCAGCCTAAAAGATGAGTGGGTGAACACCTTTTACCAAGCGGTCACTCGTAGTTATTCATAAAGAGCCCTCTTTTGGAGAAAAGTACAAACATTTTGAATTCCACATTTGTTAAAATTAGGTGCTCTCCATTGTTGCTCTCCACTGGAAAATCTTGTTTGATTTTGTACTCAAAAAGTCGATGTAATGTCACACCAAGTCAGATGGTCGTGCAGCAGACGGGTCTGGGATATTGTCCTCTCACTGACTGCAAAGAAAAGAAACAAAATTCAGATGTTAAGTCTATTCTCTGAAGATGAAGTTAATCATGAGTTTAAAGTGCACTCTCAATCCAATGGCATTTCATTGCTGTGATTTGAAAGGTCTGGGCGTTGTGTTATTCCATGTCTGTCCTCCTGTCTTTTCCATTTTAGCATCCCATGTCAACATTTAGATTATTTTTCTTGAAAAAAAAAAAGTCCTTTGTGTAGATTTCAACAGAAATGCCGTATCAATCACTTGTATCATTTATATTAGGAAATTGCTAGTCTGTATGGACTCTCAGGAAGCAGTTGTTTGGAAGAGCAAGATCCAATTTTGGCGATTGGATTTCGATGTCCTTTTGCATCCTGGTGCTTTGCGTCGTCTCTTGTTTTCTTTTCCAATGGGTGGTGGCATCCAGACACACATCAGGGAATTTACTTTTCCTCTTCTTTTCCTGTCTTCCTATCTCTCGGTGAATGGAGGAGTCGTTTGTTCTCCATGTTCTTTCCATATTTCCACAAACCTTTTTCGATGTATGACTGTGTGTAGTTTCATTTCTTCTTGTGTTATCAAGCCATTGTCATTGCAATCTCTCCTGTAAACAGCCAGAAAATCACAATAATTATACCAATATTATGGAACATACGCTGGTGGTGTCACTTCTTTATTAGGATTCTGTTGCCGAACAGTGCAATGAAGGAATACAGCAATTCCACCCCTCCCATTTTTTTCATTTTACTAAATTATAAAAAAGTTTGATCTGAAATAAAGTTTGATTTGTGCTCATTCTCTGTGACAAAGCACACAGAGGATATGAATGCCTTTTTTCACTTGTGGTCAAATCTGTCTAACTCAATGTTTAAATACACACCAATGTAGTTACTGAAGGTTGATTGAGTGGTTTTCATGCCATTTCACCACATGCAAAGTGGTTTCCCCTAACCACAGCAGTCCTCTGCGACAGATCCTCGTCCGTTTTTCTCCAGCTCAGCACCAGACATCAGATTGCTGCAACAGTACCAGGCGAGTGGATTATTTTCTGATCAAGTGCATGGATGAGAGGGACATGTAAAGAAGTTGTCCAAGAACATCTTCAGATTGTGTTGTTGGAGTCTTGGCTGGGCCAGGTGGAGGATAGCGTCGCCACTTGCTCCAGTGTGTGGAAGCCCAAGACGTTGTACAGCTCTGCCTGTCTCAGAGTTGTGAGTAAGACCTTCAGAAGTGGCCAGGACAAGTGTTTTGTAATCTGCTTCATGGGGTTTAACTGGGAAGTATTGGTTTAGCTGGTTCCTTCCCTTGAATGGGACTGTCTGTTCATTGGGATGGTTTTCATTTTTGACATGGGATGATCTATCTCTGGGTCGACCGGATCTCATGCATTAGACCTGGATGATTTTGTGTTCCTGCTTCTTTGCTACTAGAGCGAAGGGATTTCTTGATGGATTCCCATCTATTTAGATTCATGGTGTCAGTTACCTGGAACAGTCAGCTGGCTTTGTGCCAAAACATGTTACTGTACTGTAACATATTACCAGTATAAGTTACTGGTAGTTCATACCATAGTAGAACATACAGTACCCAGAAAATAGTACCAGGCTTTTGGGTTTGACAGACTTACACTGTATCGTACACAAATTTGACTGCACTGAAATGAATTCAAGTGAATCTTTGGAAAAAGGCAGCTTGATATATTGATGGGGAACAGAACATCATGGGAGGCTTGACTGCCATCACATATGGCATCCCATTTTTTTTTTTTTTTTACCAAGATATTTCTATTCAACAATGTTAAAAAGTATTTTAATCTTACCTTTTGCGATCACAGTGTGACATACTGCTTTGCCTCAGGAAATGGTCATTGAAACCTCCAATCAAATCTGCTACGCATTCTAAACCCTGTACTTCATTGATATTAATGTATCCCATGATTTTCAATAGATATAAAGCCAAAAAAAATTCAAATGGGACAATGTCATGGCCTGAAATGTGTTGATTGACCAGGGTACAGTGCTACGCTGTACATCCTGGAGAAGTTGCTGTTTATCTTCCACGGAAGGTTTGGGATTTAGGGGCATTGTTCAGGGCCTTGCCTTGGTGATTAGGGTGTAGAAAAGCAGTGTCCTTTTACCTTTACCGCCGACATATCCAGCAGGCTCGTATTTCAAACCAGCCATCCATGTTGTGCTCACTTTTGTAAGTGGCATCATTGCTGCAAATAGAATAACTATTATAGTGAAGCCCTTTAATTCTCCTTTACTTCTCTTTCCTTTGCTATATTGTAATCAGTTAGAGTAAATGTAAATATCTTAGAAGGCTTCAACTTTCTCAGATACTAGAATAGCTCTTTTCATCTGTATGAATAAACTACTCACTCCTCAGAGTAAGTTTTCTCTCTCAAATGTGTACTTGAGAAAGCAACAGGTTCTGAAGAATGTGAGCAAATGGTTCGGCTTTCTTGGCACGTTGTGAGATGACACTGGCAGATTGACACTGACTGACTGACTGACTGACTGACTGACTGACTGACTGCACCTCAGGGAAACTACCAAAGGGTGTGAACCAGCGAGAGGTGGCGTGTGTGACTGTATCTGTTTGAGCACGCATCTCTGTGGTGACAAAAACACAGACGTGTGTCAGATTTGACAGAGCATTCTTGTAAATCAAAATAGTTGGCTATCCTTGCCTAGAAAGCCTGTCGAAATTGATCCCCGTTCTCCTTTGCATAATGATAATTTCTCAAAATTCACATTTGGTTGGACATGTACAAATTCAGTGGTCTCCTTTAATAACAGATTCCAGATAAAAATGTCACTGATAGGAAAAAAAAACTGCTCACCCACGCTCACTTTTATATTTTGTTGGGCTGTTGAGCGGTCGTTGTGTGCCTGGATTTAACTATTTTTAATTTCTCTGGTACAAACAATTTAAAAATACATATATAGAGTGTGGAGAGATGCACATGCCATTTAAGTGATTCGATCTTAGAAAGTACAAAAAAAAAAATAAAAATGCCTTGACATGTTTGCACCAAGACAAAAACTACCACAAGGAAGTTGAGCTTTGTTCTTGAGCCAGACGTCTCAGGTAAGTATGCATGCACACGTAAACACAGACAGACACTGACACAGGCCCAAACACAGGCACAAGCCAGTGTGGCGACACAAATCAAAGATCAGACGCTGATCTGCTGGAGAGTGCTCAGCAATTTAAAAACACTGGAGAACAAATGTGATAAACTCCATCCTAACAACAGAGGAGTGGTAGTAACAATATGAGACAGACATTTACCATCTGTGATGTGTTTGTCCATCTCTATAAAACAGATGTGGATGTATGAATGGCTGACACATTTGAAGGAACAACACTGGTCAACTTTCTCTCTCTCTCTCTCTCTCTCTCTCTCTCTCTCTCTCTCTCTCTCTCTCTCCATATATATGTATATATATATATGTATATATATATATATATATATATATATATATATATATATATATATATATATATATATATATATATACATATATACATATATATGTATATATGTATATATGTATATACATGTATATATGTGTGTGTGTATATATATATATATATATATATATATATATATATATATATATATATATATATATATATATATATATATATATATATATGTGTGTGTGTGTGTGTGTGTGTGTGTCCAGTCAAGTATTTATATACAGTCAACACAAGTCATGCTTGGCCATACACCTTGCCCAGAGCCGGAGCGGTCCAATTATAGAAAGGGCCCAAAGTCCTCTTACATCTGAATGAGGAGGAGAGGATTAGGAGTTGGGAAGGAGGGAGGGTAGAAGTAAACTGGCAAGCAAGTGGCTGACAGACCCTTCAAGCAGCAGCCTGAGCTGCTTGCCTGTGCATGTGCTGGCACAGCCTGTGTGTGTGTGTGTGTGTGTGTGTGTGTGTGTGTGTGTGTGTGTGTGTGTGTGTGTGTGCGGTTGCCTCATCATGGGCACTTGTCATATTCTGCTTCCTGTGCTCTCTCCTGCCAGACCTACATTTATTTGGGCTTTCTCGGTCACCAGGGTTCAGGAAAGTGGCAGTTAGATGAAAGCTGTCTCTGGCCATGTCTCGCTGTCACACAACCGTCCACGAATGATATGGGAAGGGACAGACTTTGATTGAGCTTTGCTTTTTTTTTTTTTTTCCACCATTAATGTGTGCTATTAATACAATACACATTTAATTTGACAAGGTTTACTTTGACAGACTTTATTTATGTGACTTGATTTATGGTGTCTGAAGTTTTAGACACAAGTAATCTTGATTGAAAATGGGTCCCCGCCCTGCCGTCTGAGTTCAACCAAACCAATTTCTTAGAGAGCAAACCGCATTACGGTGGCTGCATTTTAAACATACTCACATGCATGTGGTAGGTGCAAAAGCTATCGCTTTATTCCCTGTCCTCAATCACACGCTCACTAACACAAGGGAGTGCGCACGCGCACACACACACACACACACACACACACACACACACACACACACACACACACACACACACACACACACAAACAAACACACAGGCACACAAACCTATAGTTTATTTATTTATTTTTTCTTACAAGCTGTGCTGAGAACAGATGGCCAGTTTCACGGGCGTGTTTGTGAACTCTTGGGGTGGGTCAATCAAACCATTTTATGGGGCAAATAGAAGGAGAGAGGTAGTGATGGAGGGACAACATGAAAAGGGGGAAGCATATAAAGGTAGAGGACAAAGCACAAACACAAAGGACTGTGTCGCTCTATGCTGTGTACTGAGCCCACAAACTGTAAACAAATGCATTGTGTTCATAATCTAAATTATGAAAAGTTTAAAACAGCACAAATGCCTTGTTTCACTTATACACATTTCACTGCAACTTACAGGATGATCAGGGCAATTTTCAAGCACATCTCAGAAAGAACTGTGAAGTAAATGTATTAATTTCTCGATTATTATTGTATAGTGTACATCCACTCACACAAAAACAGCTACTGCATGAGTAAGACCCTGGGTTAACATGGAGTTTTGGGAGAATTTTGACAGCAACAGGCTGCCATTGAGTAGGATGCGATTAAAAACTACAGTCTTTCTCATCATTGGGATTATTCCCATATTGTGTATAGAGTAATGTGTTATAAGGGGTTTTTTTTCCTTTTTGTTTCTCGTTACCTCTGTGATAGATGAAAACAGTTGGAAAACTGACATGTTGCTTGGTCCTGGTACCTTAAGCAGCAGTTAGCCTTAGCATTTTCTGACGTTAGCATGCCTTCACATAACAGAATGAATATATGCATGATCACCGACTCATTTAACTCATCAATCACTGATCATTTACGTGCCGCTGACTTCATGTTGAGTTACTTGAACTCACAGATGCTCCGTCTTCTCTTCTTGTTTTCTCCTGTCCTGTCCTGTTCTTCTCAACAAAAACATTTTGCTGACTTTTGCATTACCGCTTGAAAAAAAAAATCTCCCTTGAAGCGGAGCATTTCCAGTTGAAAATACTTGACTCATAAATAAATTATGAACTCCGACCAAAATAACATGTATGTCAAGATTTGACTTTTAAATAACTAGTTCCAGCTGAACTCAGTGAGTCGTCAGTCGTCAAACTGACCACCACATCGTGGCAGCTCAACCAAGCATACACTGGTAAGGCACATTAGATAAGAAAGCCAATTAAAAGCTTTTAAAAAAATAATAATAGTGCAAGTTACATTTCAAAGAAACTGTTATTTTCAGTTTAAAAGAGACTTAATTTTTAAGATGGCATGTACTGCATAATGTAGTATTTGGATTTACTCTTTAAACTTCTAAAATAAAGAACAAAACCAACATTTTGTGAGGTGTTTCATAAAGAGAGAGAGAACGACTGTCACCTGAGTCAGGATAACTTGCGTCACACCTCTGAAAAATGTGGTGTGTGGATTAAATTGTATTTATGCATGTACTGGACTGTCTTAGCATCGGACTTCTTCTGTGAGTAAAATGCAAACATTTCAATTTTATGTAAATATTATATTATGTCTTTGTTGCTTATTGAAATGACTCCACAATTTTAAATAACTTTAGTATTGACCCCAAGTTGTTGAAAATCAACTTGACGAGATCCGTTCGCAAATATACTTGCATTAGTGTGTTTGTGTTTAAAGGTATTTAGCGGAACTTGTTTCGTCACTCAACATGTTGTGCTTCAGCCTGTGCTCGCTGATGAAAACATCTTTATTTTTTCTGGTACACAGCAGCGGTTTGTGTATGAAAGTAGATGATAATAAAGATTCTTCCATTTTCTGTATCCAGGTCTGACTCAAGGTCAAACATAAAAGTTTGTACTGTTGCTTGCGGTCCTGCAGCTACACTTTCTGGCTTTGTGGTTGCCATGGGGATGGTCATGCTTTCTTTGCATCAGTCGACATGATCAAAAGGAGGAGAATGTGATTTGCAAGTTGGTCATTTTCATCTACGGAGACATGCATTCAGACAAATCAACCTAAACAGAGCCTGTTATATCAGGGTAAAAGTTATGGCAGTCATATTTATTCTTTTGTGCTTTCGATTGGATTCAGGTACGTGCATCTTATGAAAACATGCAGGATGGCAACTGCTGTTTAAAAGAAGGGGCAAAATATATCACCTCTTAGTAATTAGCAAAGCAGCTCATATTCTTAGATCCAATAGTCTGGCCATAACTGGACCACGTTGGTAACCACGAGGGATCTTATCTTTCATATCTCACAAGACTTGGATCTCTATAGCTACCTGCGTTACAAGGCACATCTCTCAATGATAATGATGTTTTGGTTCTATATCTAGTGGAAGATGTGTGGTGCATACAGACCGACTTCACTGCCTGAAAACATTTACAAGTTAACTGCAGAAAACAAACCAGGGACAGCATTAAAATACCACAATACGTCACTCAATTTAATTTCCGAAGTTTTTCCTGGATAGATTCTTTTCTCTCTCTCAAAATATTGATGGGTCAGCAGTTAGAAGAATATTTTTAAATCAATGTAGGAGGAATGCAAACGTAAGGTGGAAAATAGATTTTGTTTAGATGAGGAATACTTTTCAGCGTATTTTCTGGTTATCAAAAATGCTGTCTGGATTAGATTCAAATTTCAGGTGAGAGTCCAGTGGTACAGCCTAACATCAAGGTGGTCTTTCTGTTCAGCGGGTAATGATAGCTTTCTGCAGCTCACTGCAGTTCTTTCTGTCTTTAATGAAAGGTCAATTTAAATTTGGCCTCTCTTATCTGAGTGGCAATAGCTTGTTAAAGCTAGCTCTGTCTCTGCTTGGGCATTTCCATACTTGCAAACTTTGACACAACCATGAGAAAGAAAATGCAATTACTGTACACGGTTTGAAAATGTACCAGGGGATATAAGTCTTGTTCTAAATTGTGGTGCCCAGCACCTTATATTAGGATAATGACAAGCAGAGCATGACTAAGCAGGCAAGATACCCCGTGAGATCTAATCTAACAAACCTTAGCTAAACAATTCCTCCATATTTTAACCTTGTTATCATATCCATGTGGTGTTTTCATATGCAAGAGGATACATCATGGACATAAGCAGGCTATTCCAAGGATGAGAGATGAGGAGAGAGATGACAGTTCCAACATATAAATTCAGTTAGCCAGGGATTTGCACAGCCGGAGAACCAGTCCTGTCGAACTGAAGCTGTGGGCAAAATAAAGCCAAAAGTTCTTGTTCCAAACACCAATTCCAATAATGGTAGAAATAAAACTGGATATAGCTACTGACTTGAGAGAAATAGAGGATTGGTGATACTGCATATCACCTGAGACTAGCAAGACATTTTCATAATTTCATTAAGAAAAACTTGTTAAACTTTTTTTTCACTCAAATTAATGAGAAAACTTTTTTTCTTACACAAACAAAAATACAAACTTAAAACTAAGAACAAAAGAAGCAATCTCATTTTGAAAATGCCTTCATTCAGTTCAGTTCAGTTAACTTCAGCTTTATTTCCTTTAGCGCCAAGTACAACACAATCATTTCTAGACACTTTTACTGAGAACAACCCAACAATTCCACATGAGCAAGCAAAAGCGATTATGTAAAGGAAAAAAAAAATGTTTTAAAAGGAACCTTTGCAGAACCAGGCTCAGAGGTGAAGACTTTCTGCTGTTCCAGCTAGGTGAGGGGATAGAGGGAGAGAAAAACAGAGGACAGACAGATTGACTGTGTGGAGGGACTCAGACTCCGGTGCAGGCGGGGGCTGGGGGTTGAAATCCCATGTTGTATTAGCCTTAAAGACAGATTTATGCCATGGTCGTTGTTCATAATCCAGCATTGTCTTTTCAGTGTTGCATACAGTACATTTCCTTTCCTTTTTTTTTTTTTTTTTTTTTTTTTTTTTACAGTTGTCCCTGGAGTCTGAGTATGCGTGTACCATGTGTGTTTACTTACCCCCACCCTTTCTTAAAACAGCCAAAATGTGGATGTAAAAACAAACAAACACACAAATCAATGCATTATACTTTAATCTATGTTCTACATTAAATTTTGACCTATTCAGAATTGATCTTGGATTACTATTCCTTTTCCACTGATGTGTAGAGCGTTATATAAGCTAGTTAGCTAGAGACAGATGAGTCATTTAAAGCCAGAGGCATTATTTATTTGGACAATCATCAATCTGTGTATATTGAATTGATGTATGAACATAAACTTTTTTATTTTATTGTTATTATTTATTTAGTTTTTAAATATTTCAAGCTTTTCTTCCCATTGTGTCAAGATTTGGCACGGATACTTCTGATAACTTTAACTCCTAGAGCAGTTATGATAGCAACAAACTTCGAGAAACTACAGTAAAGCAGAGAAGTAGTGCTTTAGGCTTATACCGGCCAATAAAGTTATCCTTAGGACTTTTGCAGTATGACAATCCAATCAAGCACAAGTTTCACCATCTTCCCACGTATATGTAGCATGCACAGTCAAAGACACAGTCATATATTCTACTTACAGACACCAAAAGTTATTTTAGAAAAAGGACCTTGGACTCATTGTAAATAGTTCAACAATCCTACAGCCAAAAAAAATCCCAAATATAGTCAATATATTGGCGTATATGTTCATAATAAGTGCTCATCTAGGTTTTTTCAGTGCAAGGGATGAGGTCTTATTTTCAACTGAAAATCATTCCTAAATTTTGCAGATAATATATTTTACATTGATTTATGGTTCATAGCTTTGATCTTAGTCCTGAATATCAAGACTATAACAAGTAAAACAGGAGTTTCAACAAGATTTCACATCATTTAAAGAGTTTTTCGTACATCTAGCTGTGCGTATCCATTCCTCTTGTCTTGACATAAATACATTTCTAGAGCTTAATGTGCTGTTTGAATGCAACCCAAAATAAGTCAGTCACAGGAGGAGGAACATGGTGTTAATTGGCTCTAAGTCACTTACAGATGAAGCGAGCTCACCAATTAGTGTGACATGTTTTTCAAAAAAGAGAAAAGTGCTATTTGTTGCTGTGTGATGTGTATAATACAATATCTTTGAATAAAATATGTAGAAGAATAATATACAACATATTACAAAATGTAAGTGATTTTGGTACATCAAATCTCGTTCAGTGTTGTGTTTAATGTTTATGGAGCACGTTGAAAAAGTCTGTATCTCCTTCTCGTTTGTAGCTGGAAGAACAGCTGATGTCCTGCTGGGCAGTGTCCTTTAGGAGGCGTCACACAAGCACCCTGCAGGCCCTTCCTATTCTCCAGTCGAACCAATGCACAGTGCAGCGGTAGGTTCTCCATGATTGGCAGTAATGTGATGAAGCAGGGGGAGAGACTGTTGCAAGCTTCAGGAGTGGAAAGTCTCATATGGGGCTTTTTCCTGAAATGGGAGATATTTTGTGATCCAGATGAGGTCAGCTGAGATGTGAACATCAATACTTTGTATCGCTCTACCCGCTCTGCTTCTGTCCCATAACTGAGGAAACTGTTCAATACCAAGCAGCCACCAACCAATAAAAGAATACTTAGAAAGTGGAATTTCATAAACATCTGAAAAAAAAAAAAGAAAAAAGAAGGAGATAAAACAAAATAGAAACTTACTACAGACAAATAAAGCTCTGCATCTGCTTACAGCTTATGTTAAATTGTTCTCTTAATTTTGTTCTAAAAATGTCTACTACAGTCTAGTGTTTGCCTGTAGAGTGTGCTTGTCAGAACTAATGCGCGCTGAAAGCTTCCTTGCAGATTGTCCCTCTCAAGGATGTGTCTTTGGGGAAAACGCCTGAAGAAAACAATCCCACTGAGACTGCCTTGCAGATACTTCCTTGGTGACACTACAGCTGTCCTGCTCTTAGGAACAAGCACAGGTGGCACATGTACAAAAAGTTTGTGCAATTGCAATTTCTGATACAAGCAAAGTTTTATGACTTTGCAGCAGGCGCAGACAGAAAGAGCTGATCTCTCATAACAAGGACACAATATAGTGATGAGCAAAGATCGAAATCCAAAGAATAACAAAGGTCGGTAAGCTAGTAAATAGCCCTGAAGTTTTATGATCCCGGAGGGATAAATTTACTAAATGGAAGTTCTTGCAGCAATACACGGTGTCTGGGAAATTGCTTCCTTTGAGACGTGATGGCTGCAAATGTCACTGTCCTCATGGGGCTCACGTCCTCACACAGCAGGAGGAACCTGTCACTGGCTTCAGGTCAGCCCTCGGTGGAGATGACCTCTCCGTGTTCGGCTTGTGCTTCTCCTCGTCATATTCCCCGTTTGTCTTTCTCTCTTTTTGTCTGTTTTCATCGCAATATTTCTCCCTTCATAACTTGCTAGGTTCTTGCATTTCTTTTCGCCGTTCCTTATCTTGCACGCTATTTTCTCATATACTTACTGTTCACTCTGCCCTTCTTTGTCCTTGTTACCATGGCTACTGCAATCTTCAAATGAGGTGGGCAGGCATAAGGACTGATGGAAGATACAGAGGTGTATGATACTGTTGTCATTCATCATTTCCTCTCTCTCTCTCTCTCTCTCTCTCTCTCTCTCTCTCTCTCTCGCCTAAAGTCTTTATCTCATACCATCTCATAGCTTCAACTAATTGCACCAAACAAGAGCCATATATTTGGTGTAGCAATGCAACACAGACATGTTTCGCATCAACTGGCAATTGATGACTGCCTAAATTTGCATCCAAACTTCTCTTTTGAGAAAAGAATGCATGAAGACATTTATCGGTGGTGTTGATAGGATACATATATGATAGGTGGATTTATGTCTTTGACATAAGAAAGTAAGCAAAGGATCAGATATGGATAAACAAAGATTTGTTAGATGTGTTTGAAAGTAAGAAAGATATGCAGCAAAGGATCAACAAGAAAGAGAAAACGGCCGTGCAAGTGTGTGATGCGGATCAAAGTGTTGGTGATACCCAGGGAAGGAAAGAAGGAAGGAGAGGAGGGGTAGCACACACACATCAAGTTTGTGTGTGTGTGTGTGTGTGTGTGTGTGTGTGTGTGTGTGTGTGTGTGTGTGTGTGTGTGTGTGTGTCTGAAGCCACGTAAGGAGTGAGGGCTGTGAAAAGAAAGGGCAGTGATCAAAGGAAAGATGAGGCGATGGAGGAGGCAGGGGGAAGACACGGGGAAGAGTGGGAGGTACAGTCAGAGCCACAGGACCTGTGTGCGCAGCAACTTTATTGTTCTGTGTGCTATCTTTATGGGAATGTTTGCCTTTTATGAGGATCTTCCCTATTTTTGCCTGGCAGATGCATGTGTGCACACGCCCACACACACACACACACTCACACACACACACACACACACACACACACACACACACACACACACACACACACACACACAGAAAAAAAACTGTCACCACCTTTCATTCCAGTTTTGCATCTGTCGGGCAGGGGAAGCTACACAGCCATAAAAGATGTGGTCAAACTGTGTCTCACAGCTCTTCCTTATTATTCCCACCACAGAATATTTACATTCTGAATACAGTTGTCTGATGTTCAGATGCTTTGCTGCCTATCTACATTACCTCATGCGAGGTGCTTGCCTAACTAATGAATGGAGGTAGTGGAGGCCAGAACGAGGAAACAGCAGGAAAGTTTAAATACACATGACTCCTGTGCAGCAGCAGAGGAAGTTATTTACATAATGCCCCTCTGATTACCCGCCTCCCTGCCAGCTTGCACTTTTATGTGTTGGGCTTGTGGGTGAGTTTAAGGAAAAAAAAAAAAAAAAACTTGTGCAAAGATAGTGATTTCCTGCTCAGTGGTCCAATGGCTAATAAGATATTAATTTGTAAAGGTTGACTTTCATGGATTTGGACTGCATACATAAAAAGGAGCATGGGGAGCATTTTCTGCCGACTTGTTTCCCCCTTTTTAACTTTTTATTCAGCCTTACATTGTTGAAATGTGACTCCAAATCAAATATATGGAGGGAAGATGAGGCAGTAAAGAAAACAACCCACACATTTATGTTGAAAATAGTTAAACGACATTAACAGTAAATGTACAGTGTTTTATTGTTATGGGTCATAAACTATTTATGGCCCTATTTGAGTGAGGCTATTGACTTTCACCTGTGAGAACCCGTGTGTGTATTTCCTCGTTCCCAGAAGTAAATCAGAGTGTTTATGTCTTCCTCAAAATGCACGGAATAATATGAGAAGAACTTACATTTTTGTGACTAAATTGTGGCATGTGTGGCAAAATGAACTGCTGAAAAAGACGCGTTCACTATTTTCACTCTTTGCTCATTTTTCCTCACAATAAATTATATAGCTTTGCTTTCATGGAGACATAAATGCAAAAGTCTTGCTTTAAAGGAAAGAATTATTTATTCCCTGTATTTTCGATTGCTGCAGATATCTATTCTGTGCAATATTTCAGAATTTTGATGAGCTAGTGTCTTCTCATCGTTGTCTCAAACCCAACATATATCCATAATGAGTTAAACCAGTGATATGAACAACATCAATTAATATTTGAAAAGTATGTTAGACAAACATCACCGGAGAAGACCTACAGATAGTACTGTGTCTCCTCTAAATCGTCTGACTGGAATATCACCATAAAGTTTTCACCAACAATACAGATGATAGTTGTACTTGATTGTCTAACAAGATGTTCTCATTAAATAGTAGAATAAGAGGATGGACTTAGTAAAAAATTAATTATCCCCAAAAGTTCAGCAGTTCAACATTGAAGCATGTAATTGGGTGACGCTGGCTGATCGAACACCGGCTCACTTTAGCCTGACCTTCAGGAGTGTTTGCAGCAACATCCACACCAGGTTCATCACAATTAGGTTATTGTGAGTACTATTTCCTTCTGAATCCGGCTAGCATGTCTGAAAGGACCATTTAACCAGGTTTCTAATGATTACACATACAGCCTAATCAGGTTGGATCCTAGTAATGACATTTACAGTGCACGCAACACCCCCAGTCACTTGGGTAACTGAGTTAAAAAGAGAGCGCTCACTAGTTATAAATAGAAAAAAAATGCTAAAATAGACACAGTGATTTACATTATTTGTGTCACATGTGAGGATCCACCTCCATCGCCAACCCAATCCACCTACATGCTAAATCCGACTCACCCGAGAGACACCACCGCCCAGCAACCGAACACCTTGTACGTTTACATACAGGCAGTGGAGAGCATAACTCACAAAGGTCACTGAGGGGTCACCCTCGGCCAAGAGGTTAGAAGGCTGCAGCGGTGCTGAGAATCTCTTTAGACCCTCTATGAATGATGCACAGCAACAGTGCTATCTGGCTGGCTGAGTGGATGAACTATGGTATTGTGTGGAATGAGAAAAAGCATGAGACAGCAGCCACAGAGGTTAATACTAATTGATCAACTGTGCTATTGAACTTACCTGAACAACGTCCTTTCTTCCTCAATTTAAAGTCCACCAAAGCTGTGGAATTTTCCTTTGTTCTTCTTCATTTTAGGGTCCATTACTTTTGATATCCAGATTGTGAGGTGTTGACTGTTGAAGTATAAAACACAAACCTGACAAGCAGATTTTTTTTTTCCCCCTCGTCAGGTAATATAAGCTTATTACCTTTTTCTTTCTTTTATCTTTTTTTTTTTCGAACACTCATTGGCTGTACCTAAAAAAGGACTCAGAGTAGGTGACAGGGATGAAGTAGGATAAGGGGGGGCTTGGTGAAAGAGAGTGAGCGAGGTGTGAGATAAAAGGAAAGGATGGGAGGAATGCAAGAGGGAAGAGGAAAGGTGATATGGTGGGCTGGGGAGTCGACAGATTGATGGATGGCTTTGCTGCAGATGGATACTGAGCAGAAACAGAGCTGCAAAAACACACTTAATCGCACACACATATGCGAACACATTTCAGTGCATTGCTGCACACACACACACACACACACACATACACACACATGCAAGTCATGAAAAGAATCGCAAATAGATGCCAATATGCACATGAGAAAACAATTACGATGGCACATAAACAGTAACACCAATCCAACAGAGGCATTCAGGAGTACGTCTTTAACCCATAATGTTTCATTTTTGCCCTTTTCCAACAGACACAAACACATATACACACTATTAATGTGCATCTTACAGCACGGGGCAGTGCACTGACTAATAACTGTAAACAAGTATCACCATGGGGCCTATCGCACAGCCCAGTAATGGTTATTACCATCATCACTCTTCCTATGATTATCTAAGCCTGCTACATAGCTAGAGCATCGCTCTTAGCCAAATGTTCCAGCGGTGTTGCAGAAATACACCAGATCCCTCCCTTTTTCACTTATTTACGTCCCAGGCACATCTGCTAGCAAGGTGTCACCGCCTTGCAAGCTGTGTTAAAAGTTTCAAGCTGATTCCTCTGTCAAGGACACAAAATATAACACTTGGCTTCATGTATCTGTAACGAGTAGCGACTGACTCGACACGATGGGAACGGTCCCATCTGGTGATGTGTTGTATGGCACAGTGGTGGCAAACTGCACAAGCTGAGTGTACAATAACCACATAGGGAGCAACTGCTTGTACGTGGTGGAGAAGTGTGAACACTTACTGAACCGAAATCAACTGTGAAACTCTCCATGGTGCCTGATATGAGACCAAAGAAGAGCCGCAATCTGTCGACACTGAAATACATAAGCTTTGTTTGATCAGTATAGTTGTAAAAAAAAAAATTGCATTTGTTCAAACAAATATATAATGCTGACCAGAGGTAAGAGGTCTTTTTGTTTCTTCTTTTTTGAGGTTTTCAGAGCTTAGGTTCAAAACTCCTTTTTGAACATTGTGAGTGAAATTTAATAGTCCGATCACTGGATGGATTTGTGTTCCAGAACAATGTTGAATCATTAATTATGCTGTTTGGATGCAAAATGTGCTCTAATGTACAAATATTATATTCATTATCTTAATTTTTACAATATTTAATTTGTGCTCAGTCATCCAGAAATCATTAATGTGGAATATTTTAACATTTTTATACTCGAACTTGGCAAAAAGTGGTAGGATATGCAGAAAGTAGCTGAAAGGTTCATGACTCTTAACAGAAAGTTTATCTTTGGTTCAAAGTAGCAATTTTATTATAACTACGATGCTGGCAGAAGTTGAAAAGGTCATTATGGGAAAATATTGATGTTGAACAAAAATAAAACACACATCTGCCAAATGAATCTATGCTCTCTCTTTTTTTAATCCCTCCAAATGTTGCTCCTTATAGTTTAAATATTTGTGGTTAGTGGCACATGCATGAGATGTATATTCAATTGAATATTCTTCATCTTGTGTAGGTGATAAATGTATTAACAACATCCTGACAAGAATACAACACATCCAAACAGAAGCTGTAATGCGCACTTTCACTGTGCCAACTACCCCAAGTGCTAAATTAAAACGGAACAGAATTACAGCGAAGTAAGAAAAATAAATAAGCTCAGCAATGATGCACAGTATCATTAAAAACTCATTACTACTGTTCCCATAACAATCTCTTAATTCTTGTCGCTCATAAGCCACATGGGTATCAGTTACCACTCGTTGCCACAAACATTACAGTAGAGTAGTAAGACAGCAAAACCAATGTGGTTAACTGGGTTAGCACAAGTTAACTCGCGACTGACTCTTTTATTAGGACTCATATTCAATGAGAAGAATACAAATGCAAAATTTATTTAACTCATGTGAATGCAACTTTGCCAAGTGGGAAATGTAAGACCTGGGAGTGAAAAGGAGAAGATATTGAGGAGATTATTGTATACCTTTCATAACCAAAATACCAGGTCTACTTTTCAGCAAGAGTCAAAAAGGCAATATATTTAACAGTGCCCTACAGGTCCATCAGACATGACCATCTTCTGCAGAGCCTGTTTGTTCTGGCCCAGACTTCACAAGAATCTCACACTGAACAAATGCAAATGTCACATGGGAGCAGATGCTTTCAAAATCAATTTCTGAAAATTGCAGCAGGTCCACTCCAAACACAAGATTTGCAAAATGGTGAGATTATCTTCCATTAGGTATTGTTTGTTTGTTTGTGTGCTTTTGTTTGGTTTTGATTATACGTGGTTTGAGGGCCAAAGTATATTACAAATACAATAGTCAAGGCACACTAGGCAATTTGGTGATCCCTCTCCGACATGAAGCATCCACTGCTGGAGTCCTCTGATAACTATGTACTTCTACAACCACAACAGGTTTGGCATGACAAAGACATAAAACACTGTAAACTTTAAGTATCCAAGTAAGAAAACCAAAACTGTTTTGTTGCAACTGATAACTAGAATTAAAACATATAACACAAATGTTGTCTGGTATTAATTTATAAGTTCCCTGTTTTAGATGGATGCATTTTTAAAATGTTGCACTCAGCCTTTTTTAAGAAACACTTTTCCTTGATGCTCTCATAAACAAGCAGCCACAGTGAAACACACATTTGTAGTTTTGAAGTGAAAATGAGGAAACAGACTTTAGTTAAGGTACCAAGTGGGCTTTGCTTCAAGGTGCTTTAAGATTTCCTGTACCGGAAACATTGGATCCAGACTACTTTGCAGGATGCCATATTTTTATGTCACACTTTTCAGTCTTGATGAATGTTTAGTTTAAAGTATGACACTGTCAGTGTGGCTTGTTCTACCACAGACACGACATGAATGAACCTCTGATCAAGCCTCACTGAAATGCTTTAATCTCTGTCACAGCTTTGGATCATTCTGGTTTTAATGACAAAATTAATGCCCCTTTGGCCATGAAGACTCAGAAAAACTCATTCACTGCAAATTAATTACCAAACACAACAGTAGACAGTTTATGAGAATACTAATTATGGGAACGTCTGCATGCATACATAACAACATTTTTATGGTTGCTAAAGCTGCACAGCTCTGCCATCTTGTAGCTAATGCACATTTTGTTCTTTTTATGTTGACGATGAGTGAACATTTTGTTCCTAAAAAAAAGTTAGTATAAATTACAAGAATGCTGTCTCTGTAGGTAGGATTCATGCACATTGGCACTCCTGTGGTTGTGCCTGGCAAACTTTGGCCTTTCAGTGTAGTTCATCTGGTTCAGCTTCTTTGAGGTGAGTTAGTGGGAAGAGCTCATGGAAATGTAGCAACACCCATGAGCTGGACATGACCCACAACATTACAAACATAGACTATTACCTCCCACTCACTGAACTCCTCCGATTTGCTCAGCAACTTTTTTCCTACTCAGTAAAATGCAAGTCTTCTTTATTTTCCTGGACACATCTAATGTCCGGTTCTCTCTCTTAGGAGCCAGACTAAATGCATTGCTTGTGAGAAGTGCTCAGCTTGTTCACAACTTGTTATTCAAAGCTATTAACACATATTTATTAGTTTGAAAGAGGCTACATTCATACTTCAGTTGATTCTGAAGAAATTCCCTTCCACGGCTATTGTTAATGCTGCAGTGTATCCAAACATTGCAGCTGTCCCTTCTTTCAGTCTCTCTGCAGTCACAGAAGGCTCACTTTGTAATGGATTAAAATGTCAAGTGAACCAGAAAATACACTCACTCAGGATGATGAATAACAATAGTTTTTACTTGACATAAATACACAAGATAAAATTAATTGCATATATGAGCAAGCCCCTGAGAGGCCCTGAAACACCAAAAACCAATTACTGAACAACAGTACAATCACAAAAACATGTGGTCAGTTTGTTTCTGTCTAAAGAAATGAGTAACTACACATAATTTACAGCAATAAATGTGCACAGACATTTGCATGAATAAGCACAATACTTCGGGAAATATACTCCCCGAACCACTGATTTAGACCACCATCCAGTTTTTTTATTTTGTTCATTTTTCATCTAATTCTTGAACTATTTTGACCAATATGCTGTCTGTGAAATCGGTCTGGTAAGACTTGAATTTTGTATTTGACAACCTCTTCTTTTCGAGGCTTTGACAGATGATTTTTCCAATGAGATAGGCTATGCCATCGCTATCAAATGTTTGATATGCCAGTCATTTTTTCAATCATTTAGTGCACCAAAAACAAAAACATATGCAATGACAAAAAAAGAAGAGACTCACATTTTTCAGTCTTACGTCTTGCCGTCAGTATTTTTTTTTTTTTTTTTGGGGCTTTGATCATATATACAGTATGATATGTGCCTCCTGGTTAGTAATGTTAGCTTATCAAACACATTTGAGAGGCAATATCTATGATGGACAAAACATAGCCTATCTGCAGACTATTACACTGCAGCTGTTGGACTCCGTTTCAGACCACCTGTGGCCATTTGAAGAAGAGAAACACATGAAGGCTTTAGTTACGGTGCACACAAGCTGTAAAGAAGTACTTACTGCTTTTGTGAAGTCATGTGCTGAAGAGTTTTTGTTAGCCTACATTTCATTGTGTGATATTTCAGGGTGAACACACCTGTGCACACACACTTCTTTATCTGTTTGTTTGATTGATTATTCAGCGGCCTCTCAACACCTTTATACTTTCCTATCTATCACTTTTTTTCCCCCTCTCACACCCAGAAACGCATGTGTACACAAGCCATGTAGGGGGTGAAAGAGGCCCTGCTCATGGCAAATTAGCCACCTGTGGGCGAGCCAAGTGGTGTGCAAATACCCAGAGGAGAAAACGAATGAACCATGCTGCTCCATCAGCCATAATCTAGGAAGACACCTAATCTAAACAATCACCCAGTGAGTGGAACATTCTCCATCACCCCGAGATGGACAGCAATAGTCTTACAGAAGTATAACAATATCACTGCGGAAATTTCCAATAAACAACCTGGTCCACACAAGGAGAGGAAGCACACACACGCACTTCATCATAAACAATATCACCCTACGAGTTTGAGTTGCTGAGGTTTAACAAGGAGTAGGAGCACTGATACATACCGTAAAGAAAAAACTACTATTTGTTTAATCATCTTGTAGCTATGCTACAGCATGTTATGGGCTGCATTGCCAGACGTTTAATCATCAGGTGCTGCAGAATACAGTACACTTAGATACAGTAATTGGAGCGGCACATCTGTTAAAATAACTTGGTGGAAATGATTTTGAGGGTTAGTTGCTGGGTTGTTTTTCTTCTTATTCATCTTCCTGTGGTAAAGGGTCTGAGCAGAACCCCCATCCTAATCCGTTTACTCACAGACAAATGTTACTAATAGGCACAGCTGCACTTCAAATGGTACTTGAAAGGTGATTGGTGGAGGGGAAAAAAAAAACAACAAGCAATTTGCATTTTTCAAGCACTGCTCTGGCAGGTGGAGTGCTAATGAACAATCCTATGATCCATTAATCGGGATCTCATTTTCACATGGCTGTCATTGCAGAGTGGCACTTGAGTTTGTGTAGCTCCATCAGAAGGGCTAATGGAGACAATGGTACCAATCAGTCCAAAACAAACAGTTTTTCCTCCAATTCAATTCATCAGAAGGAAATTGGTTAGGTAAATGTGTCACATAAGTGGCATCCAGTGGCTGGTCTGTGCAATGGTTAACATAAACATGAAGGACAAAAAGCATGTCTTATCCGGCTTTCAAGACCAACAAGTGGATATTCTAATATGAAATATTACTAAGAACATGGTAATCGACTTGATCTTCTTCAGGATTGATATCTGAGCCAATGGGCTTTTTGCCAAATGCTTGTGGGCATATCGATGTCTCATATGGAATCCAGGGCAGTGCTGTATGTCTGCTGTTTAACTCTTCAAACCCTACCAGTTCCTCAGTGCTAGTCCTCCTTGTTTGCCTTTTCTTTTCTTTTTTTTCTGGGACAGCATGCTGACAATTAGATCAGACAGTGTCTACACTTCGCCTATTATGCAGGCCACTTTTTAACCACTGTTGGGAACTGATATGTCAGATATTATTACAAAGTGAGCTTACAATGGCATGTACAAGTGAGCAGACACTCACCTTGGTGTCTTGTTGCTTCATGTGAATGGAGAGTGCAGTGACTCATTGTTCAAGCCATGAACTTATTAGGTAACTTAGATATTGAAAGACATTAGGAAAAAAAAGTACATTATAGTTAGACATTGGTGGCCAGGGAATTAAGTAAGCACGTTTTTAGCCCAAAATCTTTCCTGGTTTTGAATACCCTCTGCTCTTTGTTTGCCAGTATGCGTGGCTCTAAACCCAACCCTGCTCAGGTTGTGTCAAGAAAAGCATCTGGCATGAAAAATGCACCAAATCAAACAAGCGAATAAACAAGATTCACTCTGTTCTTTTATTTGTTGTTGTAGGTAAGAAACACAAATTTGACCAAATCATGCAACCAATGCAGATGACCATCTTTAATAATTGCATTTTAGTCTTTGGAATAATTAGAAGCTCACTTGAACAGCTGCACTTTGAAATTGATGAGATATCAATTGCCTAATGTCTCATTTATATAAAAACACCACCACATATCATCTGAAGGCTGGTCATTGCAACTTCCTAACTGAAGTATCAAATGTCATGGAAACATGTTTTTCATCAACTCCAGCTGTTAACCTTATCAGTGTTATAAACCTTGACCACATTTGTCTGTAAGTTGAACTAACAATTAAATTGTGAATCCTAAAAAGAAAAAACAAAAAATCAGAGGTAGCTGTCGGATGGCATTGTCATAAATTATTATTAATGAAAACAAATTAAGCTGATATTCCAACTGCACCACCATGTGCCCCCTATGGATTTCCACCTCATATAGTGAGCGATATATTTATGTCAGTGTCATAACATAAACACGGCAGGGGGTACGTCCCAATTAGTCATCATGTGGAGCTGTTACCTGTGCAGCCGTAAATGATTTATACTCATTGCAATATTAATACCGGTGAACTCATAACAGCAGTCATCACGTAGTCAGACTACCATTACTCTGATATGTTTATTTTTTTCAATCTTGTGGAGGAAAAGGATGCCAGTGATGAAAAATAATCATGAAAGTGTGAATTCTCCGTACACTTAAAGAGGGAAAACAAAACAAAAAACATGGAAAATCCACCATGAATCAATGGGTGCTCATCCAATTTCCCTATTTATGAGTAAAAACAATGTAAATTTGCTGTGTGAACAGACAAGATTTTCTGCTTCATTATCTCTCTTCTCTGCTCTGTAAAAAAATACTTGAATGGGTTAGTCATGTGTCTCCTCAAACTAATGCACAGTAATATGCAAAATGGCACCGATCTAGTCAGGGGACAAAAGAGGAGACAAAGCAAATGTCAAACTCTGTTTCCCTGAACAGAGACCTGGGGGTGCCGCGTAGTGAGACATGTAGTGAGTGTGTGTGCGTGTGTGTTTGTGTTTCCAAAGGAAGTTAAATGTGCAAGCACGTGTGCACAAACACACCTTAGTGTACTGATGTATTTGTGTGCTTGTGTTTTTGTGTTTGTATCAGCTACATCAGATGTTACCTTGTTACATCTTGCCCTGTCGCTCAACCATCAACCCCACCCCCAACACACACACACACACACACACACACACACACACACACACAAGGCTTGATACCTTATGCATGAGGGAGAGAGGGTGTCTGGTATTACTGTGGGGCCCTAAGCCGGTTAATGACGCCGGGCACCAGAAGCCCCACAGATGGCTAATCTAACCATTGTCTTCCCTACCCAGCCCCTTCAAGCAAACTCCCATCCCAGTGGCCCCCCATGCAGCATGCTACTGTTTACCCCATTCCAACTAATTCTAATCCTGTTTAGCAACATTCTCAGAAATTTGAATGACTTCCCCCCCAACACCCTCTCCCCTCTCGATTCCCTGTCTCCTCTCTTTTGTCTTTTCAGATGATAAAAAGGGGGACGTCTGGCTGAAGAAGGGTCATGGTTATCCTCACTTCTGTATAAGGAGAGATAGCGCCACTGGGGAAGTAAGGGTAAAGAATGAAAATACGGGAGATGGTGGAAGACCTTGGAATGTTCTCTATTTCTTTCAAGAAAAGTTCAAGCCCCAGCTAATTAATGATTCGTTCTTGCAGTCACTAATATGCAGAGATGATGGATATGGTGCTGACATTACTAGACTCCTGAATCTGCTTGTGGAGCCTCCCTTTCTCCTTAATCAAATTGTCTGTTACAGCAAGCTGACTCTGTCAATCCGGGCCCCAACTGGCTGATGGATCCTCCCAGAATTCCTTCTTCTGTGTCTGCAGGGAGGTTTCCGAATGTGAGGAAGACACTGTGCATGGCATCAGAAAACATGTCACTCATAAGTCCATCAGTCCTTTATGTACATGTGCATGACAAGACAAATGCACACCGATGCGTACACGCAGAGAGGCGCACTCGTCTGCCTGTAACCTCTACCAAAGCGGGAATGTCACAAAGCAGCCTACAGAGGATCAGTGGATTGGGCCTGTGTGTTCACGATGCCTTTTTTGCGAGTCTTTTCACTTTTGTTTTCATACATATCAAAGCATTTTGAAGTTCTTTTGCTCACTCTGCTAATATGACACACTGCCATTTATACTGATTTGAATAAGTGGATAAGGGGCACAAAGGCCCACGGAGAATGGGGAATGACTTGAAACTCTTTCATCGCTCACTGAAAAGGACATTGTTACTGTCCGACCTCATTGCTGAGTTCCAGAGGTGTTTCAGCAGCATGTGGAGATTACAGGCGACGAGAGAATCCACTTAGCACGTTTTGTTTTGTATCTCTATCTTTTCTTCTCCTCCTATTTGTTCAGCAGTTGGCATTTGAAAAGCAAGAATTTCACATAAATGGGACTGCTGTCTATCTGTTGCACCTCAGTATTGGCACAACATGACTTCAAAGGCTATTGGAGTGTTTTGAAGTGCAGCTTGAAGAGAGACACCTGCTTTTTTTATTGTGTTGTTATAATTGTCCAACGCACTGGCACTTACACAACACTGAAACAAATAACAAGCTTGAATTCTGGGCGCACGAGTTGGGTCACAAAATTCACGACATCGAGTGACGTGGTGGAGAGAAGATCACAAAGGGCACCAAATGATGCCTTCCTTTGTTGCCGTTAAGGACACTTTCTACCTCAACTTCAGTTCAGAACTTTACAGAGTTCGGAACTTTACAGTTCCTTAATGAAGCAGTTTCTTTTACTTTGTCATGGATGAAAACTATTCATTGCATTTGAAATTTAACAGTAAAACGTGTTACTTTTCTTTATTGAATGTATGTTTACCCCTGCCAAGGAGGTTATGTAATCACGTCGGTTTGTTGGTTTGTTGGTTGGTTGGTTGGTTGGTTTGTCAGCAACATTACGGAAAAACTTATGGACGGATTGCAATGAAACTTTGTAGAAAAGGTGGGTCTTGGGCTAACTTAGAATCCATTAAATTTTGGTGATGATCCGGATCACTGTCTGGATCCAGGATTTTTTTTAAAGGATTCTTTATCATTGAGAGATAGGGCAGTCTTTGACATAGTTGTGCATAACTCAACAATAAATGACAAGGGGCTTAGCAAAAAATCACAATGTAAGTTCTTCAATGATTCAAAGAGATATCAGCTGCTGATCCAGATCACGGAAGTATTCCGGATACCAGGATCCAGAACAGACAAAAACAGGGGGATTCTGGAGTGTCAGTCACTGTGAGGCAACACATTGAGATATGAACATGCAACAAACAGCTTTCTCCCAGACATTGTTTGTGTTGGGGAGAAATAAAATGCTTTTTATTATATATGGTGTTCTTATTGTTGTTGGTGACTGATTTGAGCTGTGGTGGAGGTCTGCGCTCTCCGAGTGCCAAATTCTAGTGTTAAGCATTTTGTAGTACAGAACATGAGTATGAATTGTGAAGCGATCAACTGGGCATTTCACATACCAGTCATTCCTACTCCTAAAGAACCCATAAAGGTAAATCCCAAAGCCAACATAAATCAACAATGAACAGTGACATTAAAACTCGTTAAATGCCCTTGGATTTTGATTGTGTACTGCATCGATTCTTTGTCAGGAGATACCTTTTGTTATCCTGAGCAATCATTACTGTATCTACTGCCTGAGGAACCATCCAGGTAATTAAGGAAACACACCTTCAGTTTATAGTTATACAGTTTGTGCATCTCACTTTTTTCACTCTAAAATATTCACCGTATCCTGAGGCTGTATGTAAAAGGTTTTTAATGTGAAGATGATGCAGACGCTCTTGACCCAGTAGAGTGGGCCTGCCTCAGTTAATCTGCGGCGGTACCCGTGACTTCTCAGTCTCGCCTGTTACGACGAAAATAAAAAGAGGTATTATGTTTCTGACCTCAAGCCAAGCATAAGACACCCTCTCTCCATCTCTCTCCTCTCAGTTCAGAACTCTCACAGCATTTCTCACATTCCTTTTTCAATCACCTTGTCTCATCTTCTTTTCATATAGTCTGGTATTTCACCCAAAAAAGCGTTACAGTCCTAAAAGTGTGTGTCTTTTTATCTTCTGTGGCACATGTTGGAGACACTGTAAATAAATCCTCTTCTCAGGTTTTCAACAAAACATTTAGTGACACTTTTGAATGAAATATTATGTCTGCTGGATTAACATAGATACTGTGGCGCTCGAAGAAGACAAAGAAAAATGAAAGACAAAACCCTTCATAAGAAGGTCCTCGTAATTGTGCTGCCATTTAGTTTTCTGTTTTCAATCCTACAGAAGGAAACAGTAGCATTCAGGCCTGATTCATTGAAGTGTAACATCTATTCCAGTCTATCATTCCAAATGATGTTCAGCATGCTTATCACTTTTTTTTTTTTTTTTTTTTTTTTTACACATTTCATTGTTTTCATGACTTAAATTATATTTTCCATTTTGTTGAAGAGAAGCGCCTTGTTTAGAAAAGAAAAATACCTCTGTAAATACTGTCAGAATGATTTTGTCGACTGGTTGATTAGAACAATATTTTTTTTTTATTTCTGGAACTTTGATGCAACATTCATTTGTTTTGTTCTAGTTTTTTTTTTCTTTTTAGAACACCCTACACACTCATTTCCCCAATAATCAGGTATTACCTCTTACAATCTGTGAAAGTCACTGGCGAGCTAAAAGCACCGGTAGCACTGAGCTACAATGTGGTTTCCATGCTGAGCAATAGGAAGACTCCAGCACAAAGAGAAGCTCTGTTCCCCCTCTGATGAGCCAGCACAAACTGCCAGCCCCCTCACTGAATCATTCCCCTAGTAAATGTCCTTCACCATCAGCTTTTATGCAGCACAGCTCCCTCGCCCAGACTTCAGGCACTGTAAACGGCGAGCAGGGTCAGGGTAATTGAAATCATTAATCGTGTTTTATTCCACTTTGGGGCAAAGTAAGCTTGAATTGAAAGAAGGTAGGTAATGGCTTTGGATAATGTACTAGTCTTTGAGGGAGGCGAATGAAACAATATTGAGTTGCATATACTATCGAGTTTCAGAGGTGGAATAGTTGTAGATCATGTTATTATGCAATCATAATAAAATCACTGATTAATTTATTCATTTAAATTCCCATAGATCTCTATAATTCATTAAGTTAAATTAAATATGTACAGTAACAGGGAAATATAAACATAAGTCCTTCCGATATACAAATTGGTATTTCAAAACAAATAAAAGGCAAAAAAAAAAAAAAAAAAAGATCAGAGTTATGTTGGAATTGACAAATTTGCATTCAGCATTGGGTCAGTTCTCAGAGGAAACAGTAAATGCTTTTATAATATATCTCTACACCAGACAGGAGCTAAGCTCCGTGCAACAGAGCACCCTGGGGTGAAAGGGAACAACATACCCTGCACCCCCATGGGGGCTCAGGGAAAACGTCGGCAGCTTTGGTTGTGACCTCGGGATGTTCTCTTGCTGGTTCAATCATTTTATCATAGAAAATTGGATGAGGACTGCACATTGTGTTCTTTCTGTGTTTTCCCAGGCCTACTATTGACTCATACCCACTTGTTCAGGAGTTGCTGTTGAATGAATGGAGGCAGTATTACAATTGTTATAATAACAATAACTTGTTATTGTGTTGCTTATTTGGCTTATTTATATTTATCAATGAAGAGTTGTTTTTGTTCTAATTTTTCACGAACAGTCATAAGACAAGTAAACACATATTTCTCAGTTTGTAGATTGTTCAACTCCTTCTGTTTGATCCTAACTTAGTTTAAATCCTAAAAGATTATTCTAAACTTATTGCTAAACTTGTAATCTTTGCTGTAACCCCGCTCTTCAAACTCGTGTGACCGTCTTGGACGTCTTGGTCTCTGGTGAGTTTAGCTTCCACTTCCCACTCTGCAGTTTCCACAATGGTTTTTTGGACTCTGGTTCTCGTCAGATGAGATCTTTCTAAAGATGTCATCCTTGTCCACTGCTGCAGCCCGGCTCTACTTTGAGTCATAAGCTATTCTGACCGACTGTTGTCTCTCATTTCCCTGTTGACAGGTTTTTGGAATTTCTGAAAGTCACCAAAGTGGCAGACAGTCTGAATTACTGTTAATCCTTCCTGGTGGGACTGTGTGCTCAGTCCTTGAATAAACTCTGTGAAATGTTGCTTTACTTTAACTTTTTCACAGCCATCCCAGCTTTGTCACCCACTTCTATTCAGAGATGGCTTCATTAGCATTAGCATTAAGCATTTTACTCTGATACAACACGAGGACACAATGTTTTGTTGTTCACTTTGCTAAACCTGCTTTGCACCATCAGGAAATGTTAGATCCACAACACAGACAATTTGGTAAATTGCCCAAAAATTACCACAGATTATTTTATGAAATTCAGAGTTATTTGGGGAGTACTGAAATATAGTATGACTATGTATTATAGTTGGATAAAATGAATGAAAACTTAACTTTACCTGAGCTTTAAAGTACTTCTACCATTTGAAGTGTGCTTGTTTCCAAATTCCCAGTCAGCAAATTACTCTGCTTCTTCTTCTTCTTATCCCCTCTGAACTTTTTGACCACACAGATTAAGTTTAGCTTTGGCCAATATAAGGTGAAAACAAAGTGTTTTAAAAATGTGCTTCAAAAGGTCTTCCATCTTTCACTTTGCTTTTTTTTTTTTTTTTGGGGAATGCTTACCACTGATGAACCTCATCAGCCTATAATGAATTTCCTATCAAGGAATTCCAATAGCTGTTCCACTGAACAACAATTATTTGACTTAACTTATTCCAAGAGATGTGCGAATGAACCCATTTTGTGCCCAGATTGAAAGCTATTCATCACAGTTGGAAGTCCTTCATTTCAGCAGTGTATATATTCTCTAACTCAGTCATGGGAGAAAGAACTTTCTCACCTGTGGTGAAGAAACAGCGCAAACCACCATTTGTATGAAGTCTGAGGGCAACTATCAGCCTTCCAGGATTACCAGTGATTGGTAGAGGGCATTTTGATTGACTTGTCAAACTTAACAATTCCACACTGTGCCTACATCAAACTTTGCCCCGTAACGTTAACACAATTTAGCCAGACATGTCATGGTACCTGTAATACATCGCACAAACAACCAGGGTTTTTTCGGTGAAATGAGCATGCTTGCCGTCAACCTCACAGATAACCGGTGGGCATACACCCCACATGTCGTGGTCTTAAGGTTAAATTTGAGCTATTTCTTTGATTTTTGCTGTGATGATGTGATTGCTAATAAGTGATCCAAAAAAACAACAACAACAACAATATTTTGATTAAATTAAACTATTTAAAATGTAATTTCCCTTCAAGTCATGTATGTAATTGGTAAATAAATCCCGCACACACACGCACAGAGAGAGAGAGAGAGAGAGAGAGAGAGAGAGAGAGAGAGAGAGAGAGGGAGACAAAAGAAGCATTCAGCTGTCACATTGCTGGTAGGTGGAAGGATATTACAGTAGCACAGTCACCGGCTGCAGTGTTTCCTAGAGGATGCCCTGATAGCATTAGCTTTATTTTTTACAGTCAGGAATCCATTTCAGCATGAAGGGCAAATGAGGGGAAAAGGCTGGACTGGAAGGAAACAGGATTGTGGAAATAAACGTCACATGATTGCATTAAACCTGCAGAAAGTCACATTTTCCTCACTAAAACTGAACGCAGTACTTCCAACTTGACCTCTCTTTGACACTCAAAGCATGGGGTTGATGTTGATGGGGATTATAAGAAAGGTATCAGACAAGCGTTGGGAGGTTAAATGAAATAGGAAGACACAAAAGAGAAGACTGTTGAGAAATCATCACCCTCACACAGTGCTACTATTTTTTTTATCTTTTCACTGTAAGCCATAACAAGAACCTACCACTATAATTACTGCTGCTCCAACGCCATTCAATCGATTCACTTCCACTGTTCACAAAGTCTTTTGAGGGAAACAGGAGTATCGTTGTGCTCAAGGTGAACCATGTGCATACTTGTGTACAGGAATGTATGTTTATGCATGCATATGATATGTGTGTGTCTGTTGGTGTGAAAGACAGAAGGTGAACACCAATTGTGAGCATATGCAGAATGTCCCTCGCAGGGGAAACCGAGTCTGGTAATTATTACCAGTCCAGTGGAGGGTGCACATCCTGAGGGCTCTGTCCGTAACTACAGCCAAAATATCCTCAGCTGGAAATGCCAGCGAGAGTTAACACTGGGAGAATTGAGCATCTGGCCTGAGGTGGTAGTTAAACTTAATTTGGAAAGTCAAAGTATGAAGGTGCACAAGATTATTATTTTTTATAATTTTTTTTCTTCAAAGAAAAAACAACTGTCATACTTTCACTATACAAATAATAAATCAGAGATCACATGATGATGCTGAAAGTTTTACAATGTATACATTTGAATTTAAGCCCCAGTTATGCAGATGCACACCACCTACACTACTGCGATAAAATGTAACTAAGCTCAATATCTGTTCCCCAGGATCAAGGCAGACAGATTAAACTGATTGTAAAAATGATGTGTAAAGTGTAAACAAACACATGATGCAATTAAATGTAAGTCTCATGCGGCAGTAATTTATTCACGGTGGAACACATCAGATGTTGAAAATCCAAAAATTGTAAATTTTTGAAAACATAGTATCTCATTTTGAATTTGGACACAGTGAGACCATTACTGTACATACCGCTGTACTAAAAATCAGTGCTTCGACTTCAGATCCACACTGGTCATAATGATTTTTCTGACCCATGAATGCTGCACCCAGGAAATGTGGCTTTCCGGCTGTATTCCCAGAGTCAACAATAGCTTCAACCACTTTCATATTTTCAGTGGTGTCGATTGTAATTTTTGAAGTAACCAAATCATGTTTTCTGTCTGTTGTTACCGTTGTTGTTATTGCAGGTGAAAACTGGCAAAGCTTCGGAACTGTTAATAGGAGAAAATGTGCCACATAATGAAGTTCTATAACCAATCATGAGACAATTGCAACTGTCAGCATATAACTACTGAAAACTGACTTCACGTATTTCATGGAAATTTTAGAAAAAATAAAAAAGACATATTGTAATGATTATGATCTCCAGACATATAAATCATTTAACACATACTGACATATGTACATTTATTCATGCATTAAGCACCCATATTTCCCAAGCTATCGTCTATATAAACTCAGTCGAAACTAAACATGCATGCCACCAGTATGTCTGACAAGGAGAAAGAAAAGCCAGAGCTGATTTCATCCATCTCCCTCTTCTGTATCTCAGTTATTAACTATGTTCCTGAGTCCAATAAAAACATGTCTGTTTCTGTGCCTGCAATATTTATACAAATGTTCCATATATATATGTATAAAGTGTAATTTCTATATGCCATTAAATTCCTGTATTCTGTGAGCTTTTTTTTCATTATTCAATAACATGATTAGTTGCTACACTCTTGAACCTGTGAAATATTCGAAGCCTGACTGTTCCTTTCAACTGATACCGAGAAGAGAATTATATACACAATTAAATGAAACCATGCAAAATGTCACATTTTGTTACAGATTTTCCGTAAGAAAAGTCGGGAATCATCCGTGTTAAATTTATTTTTGTGACATCAAAACCATTATATGAGATGCAGGTGCTGCTTCATTTCAGCTCAGCGGTGGTTCGTGTGCCAGCAGAAGTGAAATGTGCTGGATCGTGCTGTGTCTGAGCATGTCTTCCAACTGTCTGCCATGCCTCTCAGCCTATGTGATGGTTTTTATCACATCATACGAGACCACTGAAGCATGTGTGGTAGGAGGTGTGCTTGTGTAGTTGTTGTCAAGCATGTCTAGATTTTTTTTTTTCTTTCCCAAAACCTGCGCTAATCCTTTTTTCTGCTCCCGTCAGGCTGGGATGGTGTTCATATGTCAACACAGCAAAAAAAAAAAACACCCTCTCTGAAGACACGCACACTTTTGCAGCTGAGGATGAAAACATGAAAGCCACCAGAAATATGACCACACACAGTCTCATTCCCAAACAGATGCCAGCACTCACACGTGCACATGCAGTGGTCCTCAGTCAGGTGTAGGCAAAACCAACTGAGCGTGCGAACAGCGAAGCATGTGCAGTTAAGATATTTGAGATGAAAATTGATCATGACAAAATTCTAAAGTGGATGGCTCCCCTCGGCTGTGATATTAGATTGACTGCTATGAAAACACATTTTCTGAAAATCATTGCCTTTGCCATTAAGGTTCGCTTTGTAATTGAGCGGCGATATACTGTAAGGATCAAGTGTGGGATGGATAGGACAGACATTAGGAGTAGAATTGATGAGCAGAACATCTTCTAAATTAAAATGCTGTTATAGCAATTTTCCCATAAAGTCTGACAAATTCTTTGTCTTCTGTCAACACTTCCGACATAACACTAGATAATACTGCTTCACAAATTAGCACATTCTAATCTTATTATAGGAGCTGAGTTTTATGGGCTGCCTTTGATGTGTGGAGCATTGCTTTTATTTCACATTTTCCATGTGTTTAATATGACGGCTCAAACGATCTAGGAAGTAATGAGAGGTAATTGCCAGCACTAACTGTGCCTCTATCGAAAGGCTTTATTGTTCTTTATTGGACACCATTTACACCCAGATAGTGCACTCCGCTAAATTAGGCTTGATGCAAATCTTTGTTAATGAGCAATATGTGAGCACAGTGTGTTTAGTCGTGTCTCAATACAGCTATTAACCACTGCGCTTACCGGTGGAGCACGACAACAACAGCGATCCTTGAAGCGGTTACGTCCGCTTAGTTTATTTAAATCCGTGTCTAGTTTACCAGAATGATGGCTTCTCTGTTTACCAGCTGTCCTACTTTTTTTTTTTTTTTTTTTTGCTTTCACAACTGTCCTCTTCATCCTTCTTTGAAAAAGAGGACACACTTTACCCAAGATGCATCACGTTCTGGCCTTTGTTTGACCCCATCCGCCATGATGCGAATGTCTAGCTGCTTGGGGGGTGGGGGGGGTCACGTTTCAGTCTTATCCAATCAGAATGTTCTGCTGTAGCTGGGTGGCTGTTACCGCTGCTGAGACGCCGTAGCTCAGTGACGCCATCGGAGTTGCGTCGCGAAACAAACACACCAAAACACAACTGAGAAGCAGTCTCGAAAACTCGAAAAATCAGACAGTGTCCCACTTTTCAGAATCCTTTTTTTTTTTTTTTTTTTTTTTTTTTTAACAGCGGCATCAACATTTGTGGTGCGTTTAGTCCACATTCAACTAGTACTTCTTTTTTCTTTTACCCTCCGCCTTTGTTTCGTGACAACTCGGTGCAACTCTCGCTGTTTACAGGTCACTGGCGTTTTCAGTGAGGTGATGTTGAGTTTGTAATGAGTTGACACTTGGTTCCTCAAAAAAACACTTTGCTGGCCTTCGAACCCACACAGCTGCAAGAATGTTAGCACATTTTCCAACACCCCCCACTGCCTCACCTTTGTCTGCCTGCCACCTGACATTAGACTGCTTCACACTGGTCTTGTTAGAAGGCCACAGCGAGGTCAAGGAGTAAGACTGGACACCTGATGGTAGAAAAGAATGGCCATAGTTTATGTGTGGACAAGAAATTAATTTGCTTCTTTGATCTAATTTTTATGGGTCATAATAGTTCTGCATTGAAACAAGGTTCTCTGACTGTTTAAAACTTATTTTGATTAATTATTATGTGCTGTTTCTAAAAGTGCATTTTTTTTTTTTTTTTTTTTTTTTTTACAAAATTTTAAATTTTGTTAAAAATTTTTTAGATGGGACAACTATCTTTCCCTGACTGGATCATTGAGATCTGTCTGTCCTGCAGAATACTTCAGACTTTTTGTTTTTTTTTGTTTGTGAAGTCATGATTGAGGTCTAACAATTCCTTCATGTACAACACACTAGAGCAATTATTGGCTAAGAGGTACACAAGAGAAAAATAGACGTTAGAGTAACCAAGGTCAGATCAGAGGGGAAAATATGAAAAATTATAATATGTAATTATTGCTATATTTTGCAAACAATTGAATAATGGTGGTTAAGGAATATTTCTTACAAAAATTTCAATAAGGAACAATAGAAAAAAATTAGTGTAAAAAATGGACTTTACCCTTTAATAATAATAATAATTAAAAAAATAATTAAAATTATTTATTGTTATTATTATTATTGTTATTATTATTATTATTATTATTATTATTATTATTATTATTATTATTATTATTATTGTAAAAAAAAACTGATGTGGCCCATTTGTTTTCCAAACCTTTGTGCCAAGCATTTTATGCTTATTGTTTTTTCAGAAGAGAAAACAAATGGCATGTTTTTTGTTTGTCTTTACAGGCTTGGATACCGATGTGTTGGGTCCTGCACGGTGTGTTTGCAGTACTGGAGATAAGGCAGGAGCTTGGAATGTGTATGCTCTCCAATTCATTCTTCTTTTTACACAGCTCTCAAACTTCTTCAACCATGCCAGGCTGTTTTTCCCTCCATAAATCAAGGACAGTGGGGAGGACGAGGTGTGATTGCTTTCACACCGAGGAAGTAATCACACCAGACCTGCCACAGCTCTGATTAAGACTGATAAATATCGACGACCAGTTAATGAGATGTCAGGCAAGAACAAGGCCCTTCCCTTCATGCCTTCCGATGACACCAATGGAGAGGAAAAATGACCTCGACAATGTCATGACTGTCTTTCATGACTACAAAGCAAAAGCTATAACTCATATTTAGTTGATGCGTACGATCACTGATGACTTCGGCAAGATTATTCACATGAATGAACAACACTGACCAGCAGATGTTTGTGGGGAAAAACACAATATTCATTAGGCGATCAATAAAATGTTAATTCTCATTCATTATTTTTCCCCTTCTGCTGGCAGATGAAGACAGACGTGTTGACAAGAAGTCAAAATTTGCTGGTTAAAAACCTGCCACACTGGCTACCGCACAACTCATATTAGAAGATTTCCACAACTACAGGCAGTGCTTATTTCAGGTTAAGAAAAAAAAAAAAAAAAATCAGGTCCATTGAAAGGCAATTTTTCCTCCCAAACAATGCACTACAACACACTGCTAGAAATGCTCACAAACACAAACCTGCTTGATGTCTGCTGTTGTACTTTGGGGACACAAAGTTTGCAGGAGACTAGGAACAAGTAACTTCATTATCTCACCAAGCATCACGAAAGCACCACGTTTTCTGTGAGCATTATTCCCCTGAGTAGCAGGCCCACATCAAGGCTTTTTCTTCTTTTTTTTTGCCACTAAGCCATGTGATTTATGCATCATAGAAGTAGTACTATGCTCTGTTTACAGTAAATTAGGGCTTGATCTTGATAACTGCAGCTATGAGGACATCTTATCTCCCCACAGTGGCGTTTTGATGGCCTTGCAGCACCTGAAGGTTGCCATACCTCTCACATGTGACAGATTCCCACCAATTGTCCAGCTCTGACCGTGAACTCCGGGTCACCTCATGGTCCCTGGGTGAAGTTCTGTTGAAAATTGTTTCATTGGCAGACATGCTCAACCCATGGAGAGACCATGCAGCTGCACCCAAACCCCCAACAATAGTATGCTTGTTCAGGGGCAAAAAAAAAAAAAAAAAAAAAGATGGGGTTCTCTCCTTGGGGATAGGGCAATGTGAGCGGGTGGTCAAATATTTCAGGGGTGAGCCATCACTTAATCCTTTGTGATGTCTCTTTATTCAAAAGCAATTGTCTCCAGGTCAGAGGAATATTCAACGAACTATTTATTATGTGCAGCTTTTAAAGGATTAGAATTTCCATGTAGAGTGAAAGGCATCATGGACATAATAAACTCTTCAGGAATTCCCACTATGTGATTTATTGATTTGTAGACATGGTAAATAAAAGAATGCAATAATGACAATGCTGCTCCAACTACACATGAATATAAGTTGTTCTATATTTTTGATATATAGAAATGTTGGGTTCTTCTTTTGACACAGGTGCACCCACATGGATTGTTTTCTTTGTTGGAAGTATTTCCCAATTAGTGAGTTGCCGGGCTGGAATGGTAATTAGTCTTTCCAGTCGACTGGTGTCTGTGTACAGCTTGGTTGAGACAGCTAAACGCCTCGCTATTTGTCCAGCAATTATGTCAGGTCCCCATGTCATCGTACAGACGTGACCAATTAGCTGTGCCAAGCTGAAGTGAAAGAGAAGGATTATGGCAGAAAAGATGGGAGAGGATGAAAAAGTAGACAGAGAACGGGTGTGCGGGTGTTAGTGTGGAGCTAATAGGGCAGGGGGATGGGAGAGGAAAGTCTGTAGGGGCTAAGGATGAATAAAGACAGAGTCTGGCTTTGGAAATAAGGGTAAGGATTGGGTTCCGAGGTTTTAATGTGAAGGATTGCTTTAATTCTCATTTAAATTTTTTTTATTTTTTTCATCTGTTGCCTTGTGATCAAATTTTCATTGATCCTTTTCCTGACCGACATGTGGCAAAAACATGTAAATACATCGTTATATTTATGCTAATTCTGCCTGGCTGGCTGAGGAGGGATAAAAAATTAATCTTTATTGACATCCTAATAATTCTCCTGTGCATTTTATGACATGTTTTGATGAAACTGCACTGCAAACAATCAATTTTCTCCAGCTACACAAAATGATACTATGTCAATAGCCCTTTAAAGCTGTACCGTTTCTTTAGTTCATCTTGGCATTGGCTCACATTTAGTATAATCTGACAACTGATCAGTAGCCTATTTGGGATAAGGGATTAATGTAATACAATATTTTTGGGGGCAGAAATGCGTTATTGAGTGATGCAGTTACAGTTACCGATGGCTCTGTGAGCTTCATTGCTTATTACTTGTTACTTCAGTAAAAATGAAACCATTTGGAGACACCCTCACCCCCACCCCCATCTGTCTGTCTGTCTCTCCCTCTCGCTCTGTCTGTCTCTGTTCTGCATCTCCTGTCCCCTACTAGATGTGATGTATGCCAACGCATTAAAAGTTTTTGGAGTGAAATCAACATTACCATATATTATTATACCCATCTGTGTTGCTACTTTTTTCAATTGCTTTAATTTGATGAATCAGTTTCATTCAAAAATAAATACTATTTTTTTCCTCTCAATATTTTTATTGTCATGTTCTTTTGTGCCCGTTGCCCATCGCCCAACACCCAACAAACACATCAATAACACATTACCTTTACAAATCTGTATAAATACCCATAACATAAAAACTAATCAGTTCAGATTAAAGTAACAAGAAATGTGTCACAGAGATGCCCCATAATGTTCACATCTACATCATGTCTTCATCTGCAATGATGTTCATGTGTGGCTCCTGAAGTTAAAAATAAAACTCCCATTCACTTGCCCTCTGCGATGTGTGTCACTCTACAGATGTGATACTATGAGTTTTAGGAGTTTTATATGCATAGTAAAAAGTGACCAACAAGATGTATGCAAACTCCAAAATTTGGCTCAAATTAACAGACGTAATTTAAGTTTAACTGAAGCTACATCTGTAATAAGACTGATCACAACAGTCCTGAGAGTCATGGCAGAAACAGCATTAGACGGAGAGATTTTTTCTTTTACTGCATAACATTGTGGCTGTTGAGTTTATACCCCGTAATGCTATTAATAGGTTGGCCAGTATTTATAAGGATACGTTTTAGACTTCAGCTTTAATCAATTAGACCTAATAATTGTCTGAACCAAATCAAACCGTGCTGGAAGTAATTGATGCAAAACATCCAAAATGTAATTTATTTCTCTATGTCTTATTTTTGTTAGGAAGAATGTATTTTATTGGTGTATTTCTATTGCATATGCAACCAGAGGAAAAATACACCCACATTGTTGGTGTTAAGCTGTTCAGTGAAATTTAGCTGGAAATGGTGTAATTCATAATAATTCAAACAATTCATTCTGTTTCTTTTGTCTGAATTATCTGCTGCATGAGTGGCAGTAATACATATAAGTATGTGCACTTTATTAAAAATATTTTAAAACTGAGATAAAATCAACAAGTTCCAGGTAACTAGTTACATCACCACTTTCCAGGACAGGGTGCATTTATAATACAATAAAATGCATTCATAAAATATTCCTATTTAACTAAGCTCATTTACTATTTGAAGTGGTGGATACAATGTATTATATTGTCATTATGCATAACCTTTTATATAAGCAACGTGAGAACAGTATGCTTTTTCCAAAGTCACATTATTGATTGAAACGAATAATCTGTAAAACAATTATTGTTAGCTTAAAGTGTCAGCACTTAAGGATATAATAAATATCAGAAAAATGCTACAGGAGTTTTTTGTGAGCTCTCAGTAAAGTGACGACCCTGACAAAGATTATCAACATTTTTATTTACATTTATGATATGATATAAATTTGAGGTTATAAAGAGCATTCGCTTGCTGTAAGTAAAGTGTCGGGAAGAAGAAAATTATCTCAGAGTAGCTCAAGTGATTAAAGCAGCCCCTGTGGCTTGATATACACATATATATATATATATATATATATATATATATATATATATATATATATATATATATATATATATATATATATATATATATATATATATATATATATATATTTTATATATATATATATATATATATATACACATATTGTAAAGTTAACTGATTTAATTTGAAAACAATTAAATAGATAACATGATAAACAACCCTATACTTTAGATACTTCTTATTTGCCGTGGTAGCTTATGCAGATGATATAGCACATTGCCTATAGCACATTACGTATGCCACAGTTAATCCTTTATGAATCTTATTATAAAATATACTTTATGGAAATGCACACTTATAGCATGTTTCAAAAACAGTTCCAGATTCATTACACATTTTAAGTCACTAAAAAGTCTAATATTAGTTATTTTTACACAGAGAAGTAAATCACTAGTTTTTAGAAGTACGTAAATTGTGACTAGGATAAAGTAGACAAATTATTAAGCAACTTGCAACACTGCACGTTACATTACATCTTGAAAACTCATAAACAAATAAGTATATAAATATATAACCTCAACTCTGTGGGTTTATTGAAATTATTTAGGTGAATTTGAGTTCACAATATGGTGTATACTGTGATCGTATTTCAGCTTCGATTTTGTTCTTCTGCTGGGATTCTCAAATGTATGCTTAAGCACTGCCACAATGACAAAGTAAATGTGTATGATTTAAACAGATTATGAACTAGAAGATTATTTTTTCACTTGCTGTTGAACCTCCAAGAAATTGCAATAACTCCATCATGACTGTGTAGCAGTTTAAAACCCAAGACGTTTAGGTGAAAAATATCATTACTCCTGTTGCAACACAAAAGAATCCCACATAATCCTTGACTGAAATTTATCTGAGTGACTTCAGTGGTGGAGCATTTTGAAAATACCTTCGCTTTATAGAAAACAAGAGAGACTGCTGCTGGATTCATTTAATTGGACGGGGAAAGGGGAAAAGGGGGAAGTCCAGGGATGAGTCAGGGATCAGATAAGGTAGATTCTATGATCTGAGCATTTTTATCCTTTCCACAAGAAAATAAGACTGTTGCTTCAGTGCCGGCAGAGATGAATTGATGGGCTTGAAAAATAATTATGAGAAGTTATTGATGTGTCTCCACTGCGACAAGTGAGACAACCACAGACAACCACACCTATGGGCAGTTTAGGGTCACCAGTTAATGTTGGAGTGTCCAGACGAAACACAGAATCCGAGACAGCTACACAAAATGATGATAATGCTGAGAGTTATCTGAAAACATAGAATTGAAATAGCTGATTAAAAATACCTAATAACTCAATAACTCACAACTCTGTAGCAACAGAAAATAGAAATGCTATGTTCCTTTTGTAACTACTTTTAAGGGGTATTTTTTGCCTTCATTCTACACACTTATACATAAATGCTGGCATTCTACACCTTCCTTTATTTGAACTGACCTGTCACTTGTGTAGAGGATAATGTGATGGGAGAGATTGTTCCATCTCTCTCTCTCAAAAAAAAAAACAAAAAAAAAAACATCAATTGTGATTCATGAGATTATAATAGATTTTTAAAACAAAAGCCCTGAAAATGTTAGTCAATTATATAGCTTATCTTACTTTTAGATCCAAATCTAATAAATAAAACCAGGTATAATTTATGTAATTGCTGGTGGTTGCTAGTTAATCCATGAGGATATTGATAGTTATGTGCATGTGGAAACCTATGTATGTGTGTGTAATAAAAAGCATGGATTGAAATGCTTCCAAAGGTGTGTTACATATAATTAAAATTCATTGCTACTTTTAGCTACCTTTCATTTTTGTTCTTCGTCAAGCTTCAGAACCTTTGTCTTTTGCTTTGAATGAAGTGAAGGAGTTGACTGAAGGTACTGGTATTGCTCATATTTTTGGAAGAATAGGAATTCCTTTGCCACCTCTCTGGAAAAGTGGAGCTATTGAACAATGCTAGACAACACGAGTGTGTTTCTCACCTGGCATTTGAACAAAGAACAATTTACTTGTAACACAACACAAAGACTCAGTCGGGACCTCGGTTCACATTTCTTAAATAATTTAATTGCAAAAAGGGTCTTTAAAAAATATTTCTACAAGAATGCATCATCATTTTTAGTAGTTTGTATTGTATGTTTGCACCATTAAATACATCTCAATGCTTTTCAAAGAATCAAGAATTGCAATTCTTGGATCTATAATCACTCTGTTTTAAGAAGACTGGCTTTTAAAAGTGACCAAAAATGTTGGTGTTCTAAGTTTGTTATAAGACAGAAGAAAAGACAGTACTGTATATATTCAATTAAAACAGACAACTAAAACAACAAATGCACAAGAGCTGTAAGTGAGGAGATCTCCAGGAGGGTGAATGTGTGTGATCCGTGAATCTGTTGAGGATGCAAAAAACATGGAAACTGAGCTGTGAAGAATGTCCGGATATTTCAAAACTTATTGGCACATACATTGGTAACAACTTCTGACAGCCAGAACACAGCTGATCACACTGATTCAGTACAAAACAAGTTTCTTTTTTTTTTTTTAAATTCCATACACTCCAGTCTCTCTCTCTCTCTCTCTCTCACACACACACAAACACACGCACACGCACGCACGCACACACACACACACACACACACACACACACACACACACACACACACACACACACCATCTCACAGCAAAACGCAGTTGGGTGAACAGAAAAAGAAAAAGAAAAAAAAAAAACGAGAGCAAGTCTCTTTCCTTTCTGTGACTTGAAAATATAAAACAGCCTCATGAATGTGCGAAAAACCCAGTTAAAGATTAATCGTTTGCAGTTGCGGTTGCGGTGGTGTAATCTTTTAAATATGTGCAACAGTGCCAGTTGAGCTCATCACTCATGGCTGGTTGACTTTGGTGAACACGACTCCGGATCCCCGAGCACCATGTGCACCTCATCAATAGTTCATCCAAGCTCCAAACTGCCATTTTTCATGAGCAGGCATGTCTGCCATCTGATTGTGTTTAGGTCCATTCATTCTCTCCCTTTCTGTGTTTGTATGCTATCAACTGAGTCTTATTTTGGTGCCACATGCAAAGCTTTGCAGCCATGGGGCTTAGCTGATTGGATGACTGAGCTGAGATGAGGAATAAGGAATAAAATTATGTATTCATGGGAAACTTTAAATGAAAGGGATTTTGATCAAATCAGTTCTGTTGGTCTGTCGTTTTCAAGTGTGTTCTCAGTGTTTCCCAATTAAAACTAGGGGTTGCTCTGGAAGGAGAAAAAAAAAATCCACCAGAAAAAGACTCTTCTTGCGTTTTTCATTCATCCACATCATGTTAAGAAAACAAAGTGTTGCTTATACAAGCCTTTCTGACAGAGATGATTTTTTCTACAAAAAAAAACAAAAACTATTGAACTATTTTCACTTATGTATTGTTCTTTAAAAAAAAAAAAAAAGCAGGCTAAATTTCCACTTAATTTATACTACACTGTTTCCCATCAGGAGTGTAGCTGAAGGGGGTTAAATCAACAGAAGCTGGCATAAAATAAGAAAATACAAAATGGGGAAAACATTTTGTTTTGCATAACGTCCTCCATAATGTCTGCAGGAACTTAAGAGAGGCTGACAAACTAGTGAAGCATGTAGTAAGGCCATCACCATCATCAATATGGACCAAAAACGATATATTCACATATTGCATTGATCAGCTCCAAACCAAATATTGTTTAAACTGTCTGGAAGATCACACCAGTGATGCAGCCCCACTCCTAAAACCACCGTCATCAAACACTGCTTTGTAAGTAGCACAAAGAGCATGGTCACAGTGTTGCAGCTGCTATCGTTTAAAATGAGGCTGCATGCTGTCTGCACGCCACAGTTGTTGATCCTACACTGTACTAATCATGCAGCGGCCCATGCTGAGGCAGGACCATCGCAAGTCAGACAGGAAATGAAGAGAGATGGCGGTAGGTTGACCTGCCTTATGCCTCTACTCATATCGCCGCAATGTCAGATTAACTGCTGCTTTAATCGACCTGACAGTCAAAGACCAGTAGGTTCTTCTCTCATTAGGATCCTGTTGCGGAGAGGGAAACTGCAGGGGCTGTGATGAAGCTCCGCCTCTCAGGAAACTGAAATAACTAGCAGGTGGCCTATTTCAACAAATTACTCCTGATCTTCTCACCAATAAATGTTTTAACTGTGGCAAATCAGACTGGCTGGACTATATTTGAGTTGGGTAGCAAAAAATTGAAGATAATGTGTCTGAAAGACAAATAAGAACAGCTCTGTGCTTGATACATGCTGTTGTGTTAAAGTTTGAATAGATATGGGGAAAGCCTGATGTCTGGGTCAGGCAGTGCACACACAACTTCAACACACTTACACCAAGTCAACACTCAAACAACAATGTATGCAGGAAAGGGAGACATTTTTTTCTAACTATGATTTAAATAAAAGTGGTGTTTGTCTCTTTCACTCAACCTCCAGACTTTCACTCTTCTTTCTCGTCTTCTGTTGCCACCTGGTAAATTCACTCCGGATCAAACATTTCACAACAACACTGCAATTTTGTCAAAACACAATTTTTCTTTTGTTATCTCATTTTTGTTACAAAACATGTACAGGCTGTTTAGAACAACAACAAAAATACAATATCCAATTTATATGCACTTTTTTTTTTTGTTTAATAATCATCAATTCATTAGGTGAATCCTCATGGAGTTTCTCTTCCTTCTGATTGTTCCAAGTCCACTGTACCAATTGGCCTGAAGTCCTTCTGGGTATTGGTAGGGGAGAGGTCTGGTGGGGAGGGGGTCTGAGTGTGAGGTACAAATAAATACATAGACCAGAATGTCAAGAAATTAAAACAAGGACTTTGATTATTTCTAAATCCAGATAATAGTAATTAAAAATAAGGTGTCCATCATGACGTGTGTGTGTGTGTGTGTGTGTGTGTGTGTGTGTGTGTGTGTGTGTGTGTGTGTGTGTGTGTGTGTGTGTGTGTGTACATGTGCACATGTCTGTCCAAAGTCCTTTCAGGGATTCATTAAAAAAGAATGTTTAACAGTTGTCCACATAATATAGCATAATTGTTTCAGATATATTTGCTCCTTATCACAATTCAGTTCATGCGTTAATTCTCCACGGTGGCAAATAGCGGAAGCTGTATTGTACAGTATAATTGTGTGCAACTTGACTCACCCACACAACCAGGCACACTAAATCACACATGCACACGCATACATACCTGCACACAAGAATACAAAAATGCACACAAAAGGCCAAGTTTTCTTCCCATATTGTTGCCCAGTCCTCATCAACCCCTCCCGTCCTCAAATCACGTGAAGCGTCCAGTAAGGAAGGAGGAGGGGGTACTTCAGTTTGACCGGCCATTTGAATCCACAAATTTTCCAAAATGTGTACGAAAGCCAAAAAAGAATGAAAAAACAAAAAATTAAAACGAAAAATGTAGTGTGGACAAACAAAAATAAAAATGTTTGCATGTGTAAAAAACACAATTGATGAAAAGGGGATCCCAAGCTGTGAAACTATCCTGAGTCACTTCAGGTCAGAATGAAGAGTCTGGATATCTACGGAAGATCCAGCAGCCAAAACAAGTGTCCACAATTGGGGCCGCCTTCCTTAGTCCTCTTTGACCTTCTGTCATCCTCTTGACCTTTGAACGCAGCCCATTATGTGTCCTTCTTGAACCACATTAACCTTCTCTGTGAGTGCCCTTTTAAATGACACACCTTCAATATGAAGATGGAGAACAACACAAGCGCACAACAACACAACTTCTGTCGGGGGAGACTCATCTCCTCTCTCTTGTGGTCTGATCCACATCTGACTTTTCAACATATGTGGAAATTCTCTCTCTCTCTCTCTCTTTTTTTTCTGTAGTTCTTCTAGGTTTTACATCCAGCAGAGCTGGGCTAAGGGGTCAAGGAGAAGGGCTCTTGAACGACTATCAGAGATGACGATTCAGTTACAGGACTAAGGCCAACTTGACTCAAAAACACACATGCATGCAGACATCAACCCACTCCAGAGCTGGTGAGGCACGCATGGGATATAACGCTTTTTCCTCGTTCTTTCAAAAACACACATTTTTGGGGCTGGGGGGGGGGGGGGGGGGGGGGGGGGGGGGGAATGAGAAACATGACACAAAAAAAGGCAGGAAGAGGAAATGTAAGTGGTAATGAAATAAAGAAAAAAAATATTCAGAGGCACTGCAAGCCAGTTTCATACTGTCCGATCAGCAGAGATGGGTCAGGCAGCAAGGGTTTTCCAGTGGCCCTCTCTAGCAGTTTCTCCCCTTTTCCTGTCTGGCTGTCCTTCAACTGCATCGGCTTGTATATCCTGCTGCTCACACCTGGACAGGAAGTGTTTGGTTCATCTGTAGTCTCATGTCCTGAATGCTACCCAGAATCTTCTTTTGGTGACCAGCCAATGTTACCCCTATCCGCAGCAAGTCCCTGTGTGGTGAGGAGAAAACGGAAAAAGATGAGAACAGATGGCAAAGTTGTAAAATCAAATAATTAAAACATAAAAGTAGGCAAACATCACACATCCAAAGCAGAAGTGTAAATTTCACTTTCCATCACAGGTGAGTACACACTCGACCAGGTGGGAACTGGGAAAAAGGCATCACCATGGTAATAACCCATAAAATGACCTCCTGAGAGCAAGTCAACAAAATAGGGACGTTCATTCTGCTATAGCCAGTGTAACTCTTAATGCAACATACTGCTGTTGCCCAGCAGGTGGGCAAGGGGACAGGAGTCAAAAGGCCATAATGGTAGTTAATGATTGAACAGTAAACTTAGCTACTGTTTACAGCTGGGAAAACTCACAGGGTACAGAGCAGACAACCAGGAAACGGCAGTTTTTTTGTTTAGTTTTTCTGGAATTTTTTTGGCAGATTACAGAATTAGTAGACAGTCAGTCATATTTGTGTCAGTGTGAGTAAATCAATTTTAGGTTTTTCTCGACTAGATGTAATCAGGAGTAGATACGCACGCACGCATGCACGCACGCGCACGCACGCACGCACGCACACACACACACACACACACACACACACACACACACACACACACAGTCAAGTCTCAGGTCTTCAAGGTTTCTTGTATTTCTGGGCTTGACATCTTGTCATGACTTGGGTTCTCTAAATGTTTTTGTTCATGCCTTGTAGTTTAAGTTCATTTTTATGTTATTTGTTGTGTATTTGCATTGTATTATTTGTTGTGTATGTTTCATGTTGTGAATTTGTCCAAGTTCATGTACACCTTCGACTTCCATGTCAGTGGTGTTGAATATCTGTCATCAAGCGTCTTGTTACAACTTTTTATCCGTCTTCCCCGATTACCATGGATGTGTGTATATGTAAACAATGTGTTGATGAATCCATACATGAGCAGTTATTAGTTTTCTCAGTGGAACAGTGTGCAGCGTCTTGTCTGTAACTTAGTGTCATGTGCTTTACTGTTTTCTGAATCTCGTGATTGCAAGTCTGGTTTTATGTGATTTCTAAATCTGTGCCTCGGTCTTTCCCACTTGTTCAACTTTCAATGGATGCACTGGTAACAGCCCCTGCCTGACTCCATCCAGGCCCCTGCGTTCAGGGTCTTGATCTGTGTTTCTAAGAGTGCAATTTCTAGCTTTGTTGACCATATTTCCAGGGATGCTCAGGATTACCATACTGGTTCTCCACTTGTTCTCTGCTTTTCTCCACAAGCCTGGCAAATCTACAGGCTGTCAGCCTTGTTTGGCCAACCAGTAGGCACTTCTTTGGTATATAGCTGCCCATGAAGCCAAAAAAGTCTTAGCCTCAAAGCTACTAGATCCTTGCCTTCTCACACCAAGCCTGCAAGCCATCAGTCTGCTGGTCTGCTAGAGCCTGTTACTGTACAGCCTGTTAGCTGCTGCCTCAGTCACTCCACATCATGTCACATCCAGAGGGGTCAACTCTCCAGAGCTGGCGCCAGAGTATAGTAATCAATGCTATCCTACTACTTATCTCAAGGGGGATCGATACAGGTGAGGCTTTGCACAAGTCCAGCAAAGAAAATAATGCCATCCCACATTTTGCGTCAAACCTCCTGTGCACAGGCAGTGGACAATTAGTACATTATAATTTTGTATATTTGTGTGTTGTTACTGTTTTGGTTTGTTTTTGTATCGATAGTGTCTTTTTTGTTATTTTGCTTTGCATTTTTATTCTACTTCAACATTTTGTCTTTGTAGAGTCCAGTAGACAGTTGGCTGCATTACACTGCCATACTGTAAGTGTATGTGATGAATAAAAATGTAATGTAATGTAATCTAATCTGATCTAATGTAGACATAATGTAATCTAATCTGACCTAATGTAGACAAACTACCTGGCATGTACCGAGAAAGCTCCGAAGCCTCACCCACGCCACTCTACAGTTCATCTCTGGGAGGTTCTGTGCTGCCTCACACCATGCTCCCAAGGGGGAAATGCAGCCGTGTGGACTTGAACCACACCACTGGCATCATTCCTCACCATTGTCCAGAGGGGGTCCACAAGGACCTTACTCCCGCAGCTCTTCTGCCCATCTCAGAGAAAGCTCTGGTGAAACCACCTCTGTTTTTGTTCAAATCTCCGACAGGATCCAGGAACACCCATCGCTGCCAGCTTATGTGCCCGACTCTGTGGGAGTCCTGAGGGACCCGCCTGTGTCTGTTTCTGTGCCCATCTATGAGAGGGTCCAAGAGGACCCACCTCTGTCTGCTCTCATGCTCACTCTGAGCGGATTCATGAGAATGTCTCCATAGTCTGCCATCTTTTAGGAGGTCCAGAAAGCCCACCTGTGTCTGTTTCTGTACCCATCTCCGAGGGGGTCCAGAAGGACCTGCCTTCATTCGTTTCCATGCCACCTTTGAAAGTGAGCATTGGGTCCCACATCTGCCTTTGGACCTCCACAGGACCAACCGCCATCTGTCCTTCTGCCCAGCTTTGAGAGGGTCTATTGCTCCATTCAGCAAAAGTGTCCGAAGACCCTGTCTCTGTTTGTTCCGGTGCCCATCTCTGAGGGGTCCAGGAAGACCTCCATCTGTTCCCATGCCAGCTTCAGAGGAGGTCCAGGAGGAACCGCCTTTATCACCGTCCATGCCCAACTTTCAATGTCTTTTTCTGTGCACCTTTGCCTGGGTCCAGAGGACCCACCCTTCATCGTTTCCTGTGCCCATCTCAAAGGGGCCCAGGAGGGCCTTCCTTTGTTTGTTTCCGTCCATTTGTGAGGGAGTCCAGGAGGAACCGCTTCCATCTGCTCCCCAGCCCATCTCTCAGGGGGTCCCGGAGGACCCACCTCTGTGTGTTTCTGCGCCCACCACTGCAAAAGTCCCAGAAGACCAGCCTCCATTTGTTTCCTTGTCCATATCTGAGGGGCGCCAGGAGGTCCCACCTGAATTGCATTCCGTGCCCATCTTTCAGGAGGTCCAGGAGGGCCCTCGTCCATCGGTTCCCATGCCTGCCTCAGAGGGGGTCCAGGAAGACCCGCCTCGATCTGTTCCCGTGCCTTCCTCTGAGTGGTCTACGCAGACCCTCCTCCATCTGCTCCTTTGCCCATCTTTGTCCAGTCGGACCCTTGTCCATCTGATACCGAGCCCATCTCTCTTGGGGTTTAGGACACCCGCCTTCATTTGTTTCCACGCCCGTCTCTGAGGAGATCCAGGAGGACCAGCCTCTGTCTGTGACCGTGCCTGTCTCTGAGGGGGCCTGGACAGACCCACCTCCCCTTGCTCTCATGCCAACCAGTTGGAATGTCCAGGAGGCCCCACGTTTGTCCACTCCGCTGCCATTCCCAGGGGTCCAGGAGGACCCACCTTAGTCTGCTCCTCTGACTATTTCTCAGGGAGTTCTGAGCGGCATATTCTGTGTGCTGTTCCAGGACCTTTGTATGATTTCCCTGTGCCAGGCCCCTTTCCAAGGAGGCCAAGCCTCGTCTCTGGATTAACCTATATGCACACTGTATAGAACTTTAATTTTTTTGTCTTCAGTGTGTGGTGTGTGTGTGGGTGTGTGTGTGTGTGTGTGTGGTGTGCGTGCTGGCTGCGTGCGCGTGCGTGCGTGCGTGTGCATGCCATGTTCAGCATTGTTAGTAGCCAGTTGTCACGTCATACATGTATGTGTCTTGCGTGTGCTTTTCAAGTCTCGTCATTTCAAGTTTGATTTTAGTTTCTGTACGGTCTTTCTCTGATATGTGCTTTGTCCTTCTATAATTCTGCTCTTTTGGAATTAATTACATGGAAATAAACTTGGTTTGTCTGACTACGTTCACAGCCAAGTCTGTCTTTTTACTCTGTGTTTCAGTCGTCTTTCTGTGTTCAGGAAGATGGCCCCACAACACCAATCGGTAAATAAAGAAATGATGGACATTTTAAAAATAATTAATTTCATGGCCAAGAGCTCACAGAAAGTGGATATTGTTGGCATGTAACTAACATGACGACACTCTCAAAAATAACCCGGGGAGAATATTTCTCCGATGGGCAGCCATTGGTCAGAAGACTCAACTTAATTGTTCAACAATATCACAAAAAAAAAAAAATGCTTTTTGGATATTTCTCTAGTCAATATCTAGCCAATTGGAGCAGGGACCAGGTTTGGCATCAAGCATGCACATACACATATGCACAGGACACCTGTCTTCTAACACTCTGAAGCATCATAACAACCTCTGATGAAATAAAATGCTGCATTTTTGAAATGTAATGTTCAATCCCCATCAGCACATTAACTGAAAAATAAATGATAATGAATGGCCACAATTAGTGGAATTACTGGCCATTAAGGGCAACAGAGAGGCACAGTACACCGCATCAGTCAACCTACCCAAATTGAAACAAATCACTCCACCTCTTTACCTGTTTTGCAGCTAATGAAGATGATTTATTCATCACAACATTCTAATTCATTCGTTTTGATTGCTGGTGGCTTCCAATCTGTAGGACTCCCACTATATCCTGTTTTTAAATATGACAAAACCTCTACTGTCAGTATGATATTATAAATAACCAGCTTCACCAGATTAAAAAAAAACTTTTTGTTATTTTGTATTTTCCCTTTAGATGGGTGGCGATGGAATAATTTATCTTAAATCAAGTGTTCCAAGGGATTACCATATAATGAGATAAATGTCCTCTTCCATGTTACTCATGAGTTCATCTCTGAGGAAGGTTTTAATTTATATTATTTAGATCATTCTGTATTAAATTATTACGGAAACATAAACTTTTTAAATATTTAAACTTAACAACTCAATCAACTTCCAAGATGTTTCATTACCATGGCATTGCACATTTTACCCTTACAAAAATGTATTTTTATACTGTTTGCATATATGACAAGTGAAAAATATGAAAAAGCTTTACTGTCGCTTCAAGTCATGATTCATTGCTTACGCACAAGAAGTGTTTTTACTGAGCCTGAGCTTAATATCAAAAAGACTAAATTTTTCATTTGAAATTTGAATCTACTGAGAGTCCACTTCTCTACATTTAATCATGTTGAATTTAGACTTGAGAAATTTTTATTCCCTCAAGGTCATATTTTGACTTTTAAACTCAGAGTAGTCAGTCACTTTAGGCCTGATTAGCTCCACTCACTCTGCTGTCATCTGGGCCACCAGGTCAAAAGAAGCAAATCCAGCGTTGACGAAGTTGTCACGGTAGCGGCTCATCTTGAT